>NC_035441.2:98159884-98460737 GCF_002127325.2 Helianthus annuus
ACGAATTCTTGATAATCGAACCGAATTTCAACGAATTTCGAATTTTTCGAATTCGAAACGAATCCTGAACACCCCTACCTATATCTTACTGTGTACGGGATGGAAGCGGCAAGAGGTGTAGCAAGTCCTTTTGCCGCTCAGGGAACACCGTCGCCGTATTAGTTTGCCGCGCGGGCATGGAGGTAAGCGGGGAGAGTTCACCGCTTGCGGGGACTTGAGGGAGAGGGGTAAGTGGTGGGGCCCAGTATCTTCTCAAACAATCATGTTTTGTTTTTTTAAATGGTTTGTAGAAAACCACCCCCTGTGTTTTTTTGGGAAGATGAGAGAATGAGATGAGTTTTTTTGTTTTTTTTAATGGTTTAGGGAAAACCACCCTGTAATGTTTTTTTGGCAAGAGTAGAGAATGAGATGAGAAATGACATACCATATTATGATTAGTGGGTGAAAGAGCTTTCAATATTTTATTTTTTTATATCTTTTTCACAATGATCTTTAAACGGATATAACTTTTTCATACAGTAATTTTTTTTAAATTACACCAAATTAAAGATGATTAAATTATTTTTAATTTGGTGTAATTTTTTTTCTAAAAATATCGTCTGATGAAAAAGTTATACCCGTTTGAAAATTCTCTATATATATTTTCCATCACAATTTTCAAACAGGTATAACTTTTTCATACGACGATATTTTTTATAAAAAAAATAACACCAAACTAAAGATACTTTTATCATCTTTAATTTGGTATAATTTTTCTAAAAAAATATTAACGTATGAAAAAGTTATACCCGTTTAAAAATCATGGTGAAAACTATATAAAAAATAAAATGTTGAAGCCTCTTTAAAGTATTTACAATACATGTTGAAGCCTCTTTAAACTGTTTACAATGCACGTGGCGCAATGTGGTTGGTTCATTCGAAGAGTCTTTGTAAAGACGTTACAACAGCCTCGATTTCAGTGAGAAGGCTCATGAAGACGTTTCAGTGGGCTAATTTTGCAAATTTGACTAGTGAATGGCTAGTTTCATGATTTTCCTTGTATCTTATTCCCAAATCCTTTTATACTCTCTCTCTCTCTCTATATATATATATATATATATAGAGAGAGAGAGAGAGATGAGAGATATGTGGATATTAACTCACTTTTCAAATTTAGTTTGAAATTTGGTAAAGAGTAAACTGCCATTTTGGTCCCTGAGGTTTGGGCAGTTTTGCCACTTTAGTCCAAATCTTAAACCTTTACATCTGGGTCCCTGTGGTTTCAGTTTTATTGCCATTTTGGTCCAAAAATGAAATCAGGTCTTGTTTGTCTTATAAAACCATGCTATTTTGTCATTTTCCACAGTGGTGGCCGGCCATTAAATCGAGGCGGAATGGGAGTGGTGTGGTGTATTTGAGATGAAAAGGAGAATATGAGACTGAGGGATGGTTGTGGGTGTTCGTTGTCGGCAAGAGATGTCACCGGAGAGACAGAGAGAGATGGGGTGGGGCTGTGGATATGGTGTAGATTAGGGTTTCTTCAAGTGTGAAGAATGCAGAGGAAAGGAGGAGGTGTTGGCTAGCATTTATTTATAGAGTAAACTGCAATTTTACCCCCTGGGGTTTAGGCCAATTGACACTCTGACCCCCTCTAATAAAATAATTGCAATCCCCCCCTAACGTTGTTGTTATGTCGCACATTTACCCCCCGGCGTCAGTCAACGGTAGTTTGACTATTATAGGTAAGGGTATTTTGGTAATCTTACCCCATATTTATTATTATTATAATATATAAAAACTACCTACACATCTCTCTCATGTCTCTCTGTCATCCACCACAATAATCACCACCGGGCACCACCACTGCCACCGTCATTCACCACCACAACCACCACAACTGCCGCCGCAGTATGGATCCCTTCACCCCTCTTGAATATGGTCTGTTTCAACTTACTCCTACCAGAACAAGGTACTGATTTCTATCTTGTTTCAAGATCTTCTTCCCTTTGGTTTAAATTCAGTTGCTCTAAGTTGGGTCTCTTTTTTTTTTTTTTTGCTGAAAGGTTGTTAAAAGATTGATTTTTTTGGTCTGATTTCAGTTATTATGAGTTGGGTTTGTTCTATGTTGTTAAGATTCTTGAAAAAAAATGATATTTTGATTTGATTTCAGTTATGCTGAATTGGGTTTTCTTTGTTCTTGTTGAAATTCTAAAAAAATATCTTTTGGTCTGATTTAAGTTAATATGAGTTGGGTTTTTTCTCTGTTGTCAAGATTTTTGATAAAGTTGGATCTTTTGATTTGATTTCAGTTATAATGAATAGGGTTTTCTTTGTTCTTGTTGAAATTCTTAAAGGATTGATCTTTTGCTCTGATTTCAGTTATTATGAGTTGGGTTTGTTCTGGGTTGTCAAGATTCTTGATAAAATTGATCTTTTAATTTGATTTTGGTTATGCTGAAATAGGGTTTTCTTTGTTCTTGTTTAAGATCCTAAAAAGCATGTTCTCATATTATTGGAATTGATTATAATCTGAGTGTTTAATTGGCGAGTACAACAATTGTACTCAGATGTTGTGCACATGATGGTGTTTAATTGGTGGTTTACTTATAACCAGGTGGGTGGTGGAGGCTGATGGTGGTGGAGGTGGGGGTGGCGGCTGATGGTGGTGGGGGTAAGGTTTGCAAGAACTGTTTAACACCGGGGGGTAATATTGCTGAGTACAACAAACCATAGGGGGTAATAAGAAAGGACAATTTAGTCATTTTACACCAGGGGGGTAATATTACAGAGTAGAACAAACTATAGGGGGTAATAAGAAAGGGCAATATAGTCATTTCACTTTCCAGTTAATAGATCTGTTAACTTATTTGACGCCAGGGGGTAGTATTGCGACATAACAACAACGTTGGGGGGAGGGGGGAATTGCAATTATTTCGTTAGAGGGGGTCAGAGTGCCAATTGGCCTAAACCCCAGGGGGTAAAATTGCAGTTTACTCTTATTTATAAAAATGAAATGACCATTTTGCTCTGATGAAAAGGACAAAATAGCATGGTTTTATAAGGCAAACAAGACCTAATTTGTTTTTGGACCAAAATAGCAATAAAACTGAAACCACAGGGACCCAAATGTAAAAGGTTTGAGATTTGGACTAAAGTGGCAAAACTGCCCAAACCTCAGAGACCAAAATGGCAGTTTACTCTTTGGTAAATTCTCATTGTCAATGTATGACGGTATGTTTACTCAATAGACTAATATTTTCGTTGCCATACATTTTTTGCGTTACAATTTATTTTCATGGTATGTTTTTTTTTAAGTTCGTAAATTTCATTCATACTTGACGAGTTACATCAAAACAGAAGGTAGATGGGCAACAAGTTGCGCCACCACCCCTTTCTGTTTATAAAATACTGTTAATTTTTGAATTTTTTTTGTTCTTAAAGTAAAAGTCATTTTAGTTAGGAGGCAACTATACATAGTTTATATACAATAAACTACTATAAACGCTTGAATCTTGTGTTGTTTATCGCTAATTATTAATGTTTACAAACGGTTAAAGCCGAAGCAAATCTACTAGTTCACCCGGTTTATAGTTATATGGTTAGGCTAACAGTATACGATTTAAGAAAACGGTTCTAACGTTCCAGGTCAGGTTGTGGTTTGGAATTGGCTAAGCTGATCACAAAAAAATGTCCATGCACAAAATTAAAATTCATTTGGATACACATGCCACGATAAAGATCAAATATTACAATCAAAGTCAAAGATTAGACTAAAAGAATACACGACTGTTAGCGGCTCATACTAAGAATAAAGGTTAGGTGTCATGTACCCCATCAACACTTATGAGTTTTGACAAAAATGTGACCTAAGTGATTCGTACAATAAAGATTTAGAGGATGTTTGGAAACTTATGAATGGTTTATTGCTGAATCAGAGGTCTGAACCATTAAGAGCCAACATAATGTTTAACCATTCAGAGGTAAATATCTGACCAATTCAGATTAGAGGTTTTAACCATCCAGACTCAGTATAATGCTTAATTATTCAGAGGCAAAAACCATTTAGACATCTGCCTGCAAAACAAACAGTCTGAACCATTAAGTGCTAAAACAGTAAAATGCCTAGACCATTAAAAGCGTATTAAAAGGTAAACAAACAGCCCCTTAGATAATATGACTCCAAAGAAGTTGTGTGAATAGTTAAAGATAAAATATCAGTTCAAGTGAAGATGACAATTACAAGAGACATAGACAGAGAATCAAATTAAGGAAAAGCATTACTAGAAAAGAAGATAATCGTGGGAGAACTTGTGGTGCGCGAAAACCAGTATTCCTAGTTTGCGTTAGGGGATTATTTTGAAACCGGATTTAGCGACTGGAATTGCAGCATTTGTTACTAGCTTCTTTGCGATCGCCATTGTTTGCAACCTCCCTGTTTTGGGAAATATGCTTAACTTTTCGTATCTCAAATATTGTTAATAGCTGATTGATCTTCTTCAACATGTTAAAGGGATTTTTTTCATCAACTGTTAAGGCTATGTGTAATGGATTCACTCGTTTTCACTGTCACATCACTATACCACTCTCTCTCACTTGTTTTCATTGCACAGTGTAATAGTTTCACTGTCCATCTTCCATTAAAATAACATTTAAATTAAATAAAATAAAAATTAAAAGAGATATTGGGGTAATGTGTCAAAAATTAATTCGGTGAATAAAAAGTGACTGCAACTTGGATGTTTTTTATTGGTCCTTCCAAATTAATTCACCTTCGTCACATCATTACCTTTCTCCTTTGGAGTGTGAATTGCATCACGACTGCATTCACCAAAGCTTCACTAACGCCTCTTGAAGTGATGTACGGGACATGAATAAGGGTTAAAAATGCAAGGTGACATGAGGCGTGACTCCGTTACACTTACCCTACCCAAATGTTCATTATCAAAGCTACAAAAAAGTTCCTAGAAAATATATAGGTTTTAGAGATCATTGTAAGAGTACGTACATGATCTGTCCTAGGGTGGTCTTGATTTGTTTTTATTAGTCTCTTAAATATTAAAAGAATGAAATAACAAAAAAAAACTTGAGTAATTGTATTAATAATCTCTTAAATACTAAAAGAACTTTGTAATTATCAAAAACAGCCCCTAAGGTATATAATGATCTAATCACCCTTACACTTAACTGCAAAAAAAGTAACCAAGTTAGTGTCAGGGGCCAAAACCGTTATAAAATGCAACATCGGTGTCTGATATGTTAAAAGATTCATTTTTAGGCTGAAATAGTTAAACTGGTTAAACCACTGGGCCAAAACAATAATTTACTCTAATTCCAAACTTATAATATTGTGTCAATCACTGTGCTGTTTTTTCTACAAAATATGGTTTGTTTTGTAAAGATTTATATTTATCAATATATTGTCTAAAAATTAATATTGTATGTTTTCTTATTAACATGAAGAAAAGTGTTTGCATCTCTGGTATGAATCTACACAAAACTAAGACAATTGTTTTTTTCCCCGACCAACACACCCTCCCTGGGGTAATGGTGTTGATGTCTGACAAAGTTAGAATTTTAAAACAGTTCTTCTGGTTTTTACCGTTGGAAAGAGTTTATAACGGTTGTATAGCCGTTTTCTATTACCGTTGGGGGGTCAAATTTGACAAGTTTGAGTTATTTTTTGTACGTTTTCAACCTTAAAGCTCCCTTAAGCTAGTATAAATAGGTTGAGGGTGTTTTGATCGAATCACAACAATAAAAAACGATAAAAAACGCTCATGTTCTCAGTTATGTTCAAAAAATTCTTAAATGGCTTCATCAAGTGCTTAGTCTTCGGTTGGTTAGGAGGCAACTTCAACCCTATGTACACCAAGTAGTTGCCATCAAATAATAGTTGACTTCTAGTGAAGTTTCAAGAAATTGAGGCGACGAATAAAATTGAGGAGACCTTTATTAAAGAACTTGCGGCGGCGAACATTAAAGAAATCGAGGAGGCGAAGATTGAAGAAATCAAGGCGTCAATGTAAAAAAATAAATTTGTAATAGAGTTTAAAAACTTGTTTAGTTTTCCATTGTATTTGAGATTTTAAGTTATTTGTTGTTTAGTTTGTGTTTTTTTTTTCAATTCATTGGTTAAATTAAAAAAAACTGTATATTTTATTTGAATCATGGAAAAATCTGATTATGTAGAGATTCTATATTTACATCTCCAAAATTTGGAGATTGTGACTTAGGTATTTCAATTTGTATCTCAAGGATGGAACTAAGAAAAAGAAACAATAAATCTATACTATATAATAAAAGAAATCATTTAAAGAACACTTATCATCATATTAGGTCATTTATCTTTTGATTTTTCTGTCAATCTCTTATGGATAATTATTATTTAGTTTAATCTCTTGTAATTAATTATAGATAATTTTCCTACTAAATAATATATTATTTAGTTTAGTCTTTTATGGATAATTATTATTTAGTTTAATCTCTTCTAATTAAGTACTAGTAGGGAACCCGCGCGTTGCGGCGGAGTCATAAATTTGCAATGGTATTCTGATTTTCCGTTTGTTTATTAGTAATAATAATCCGCACACGTTGCGACGGATCAAGCCTAGTTAACAACACACATGGATTTATATCATAATTACAAAACATCATGGTTGCTACATGTATAATTACAAAAGATTCGTAATTGATATTCATCCTAAGATTTATTAAAATACTTGTATATTTATTAAAATAAAGGTAAGGGTAATAGCACATAGATATAGTGCTTGAGGCAGATTAGATAATAGTACAGAAGTACTTGTATATTTTAATTAATATATCAATTCAATTATTCATTATGTAATTCAGAAATGGAAACATATATATATGTATGGCCGTTATCTTCATGTGAATATTAAGAGGTTGATGTGTGATCGTCAGTTTTTTCAAAATTTAGATGACCCATATTTATTCTCACTTTTACAAATAGCATGGTTTACCCATAGATAAACAGACCAGAAGAATGCCACAATTTCATATATGATATACCTAATGTCTCACCATCAAATCACAAAATATATTAACATCATATAACAGAAGATCATATATCATTCGAGACGATGGAACAAAAATCAATGTAAAAACCTAGTATAATAATATCTTCATTTTACAAGAGTTATGCATCCATTGCGTCTGAACGACTTACCACCAAGGCTTTCATAGGTTGTCCAGGCGTCTGATCATGTAGTTACGCACAACAATCATACATTTGTGTTATGTTTGGTATGATGGTTGGTTTAATATAATGCGAGTCGCTCCGAAGCATTTTGGTTCCAAACGCTTTACGCATGTGAGAAGCGCGAGGCGTTGCTTCACCTACCTAGCGCTTCGGGTTTAAAGTGTCTTCTCAAAACGCTTCAGTTAAATAACGATTCTGGGAAAAAATTAGCGTTTTTCCTAACGCCTCGGGCACTTCATGCTTCAAGCTCGCCTTTCCAAACCAAGGTATTATAGCTTGACACGGGCTGGAAAACAAGATCACAAATGCAGCAGTTGCAATAAAAAAAATCAAAGTTAACAGGCTTTGCAATAAAAAAAAACCAAAGTTAACAAGCTAATGAGGATCACCGGCAATAATAAAAAAATATCAAAGTTAACAGGCTAATGAGCATCACCTGTAGTTAAACAATAATATTCTTCACTAACATTGTGTTTGCATCCAGTAGTTAAACAATAATCAACAAGAATAAAAAGTTACCAGACATAATTTCTATTGTATTAAATGAACAGAAGTTAGAGCTTTGGATTATGCATTAAACAAACATGGCTAGATTACATAATAACTATGATCATTAACTTACTTGAAATTCCAATGCCTTCTTAAGTTCTACCAAAACTTCTTTTGTTGTCGGTCTTTTTTCTCGTTCAAGATGTAGGCATTGGTAGGCAATCTCTTTGTAACTTGTCACCGCACATAAAGGAAAAGTGAAGTGCCGTTTCAATAGCATAAAAACAAACCTGTAAGAGGGCTGCAATAGTACCAATGGAGCCAAATCTCGAAACAGCTCTCTCTTCTACAGAAGAAACAAATACACCAAAAATCAGTTATGCACACCGGAATAACTGCAACAATAGCACCAAAACAATCCCAACCAATGGAACTAAATCACGTTTATAGTTATAAACCCTGACTTTTGACTACCATATCACCATCAATTTAGTAAATCAGGTTAAGTCTGCCATTACACGAATATAAACATCCAATTCTCTTATAATCATCCTAATCAAAGAGAAGCAAAGTCTCTCCAATATGATCTTATACAATATTCTCTTAAGAAAAACACATGAATAAAATAATTGAACTCGTAATTGATCAAATTTGCATACGCATACGTCAAAACTCACAGATAATTTAACTCCGCATTAACTTCGACAACCCAAATTCAAAAATAATCACCTGATCAAGTGCAATCGTACGATCTTTACCCACCAGCTCAACCGCCGTTTACTAAATTAGACCGGCAATTCACAAAATCATATATGTATGTACATGTAATTTCTAATATAACGTTTAATCAGACACTACTTTGACGAAACTAAAGCAATCTATGTAAGAACATCCAAGCCTTTTTGTGGGCCCCATAGGTCGGGATGTTTACCAAACTTGTTAAGCTTCTTTATAAGTGCAGCTGGGTCTGCATTGCCTGGACACTATGTATGAGTCTGTGGCATTTACTTACTCAAGATCTATGCTTGTTTTATACACCCCTGTTCAGTTGTTACTACTCATGATCAATACACTGGAAATCAACCAAATACAGCAAGGTAATAGATGATCTAAACATTGTCTTTAAGAAACATAATCATAAAAAAATAGAAATCCATAAGAACATACCTCAATTTCGAAATCGAGATCTTCAGACCAGCGCTTGTATTATAGAATAACAAACAGTTTATACACCCTAAAGGCATACAACCACCATCTCTGTTCATAATAGAAAGAACCAGCGCTTGTATTATAGATAAAATCCACACACATCAAAATTGTAAATTTTGAAGAGAAAGAACCCTAATTTTTGACTTTAAAAATAGATACAGCAAGAGAGGTACCAAAGATATGTGAGATGAAATTGAAGCCTTTGAACACCCATTTGATTTTGGTTCCCAGGTCATGAATTGAAAATGTCGAAATGACAGGCGGTTTATACAAAACAACCTCATCAATCGACGCCCGCTCACATCGCCCCTTTCTTGCAAGAATAAAAACAACCGGCAATAATAAAAGCAAACATATGAAACACTTTTACCATTTGGGCACCCATAAAGTATGCATAATTTAAACGGTTTAGAAACTTTTGAACTATATGAACCTCTGAACCTCTGACCGCCATTGCTTTGATCAAGTCATTTCGACATTTTCAATTCCTGGAATCCGACGTTTCGGGTAGTGGTTTGAATCCTGGCCAAAGCAACCGCATCATTTCAGTTTGGATTAGAAAAGATAGATTGAGTAGGAAGATGAGAAATGAACTGTGTAACCACCACCATCGCACTTATTGCCATAAAGAGAGAAAATGAAGAGGTGGCTATAATGATAAAGCCAAATCTCTATTGTAATGGCTTCAAATGTCTTGTAAATGTTGCTTTAAAACTTGTATTTGTGGTAAAATAAGGGTAGAAAAGGAAGAAAAATGTAAAAATATAGGAATTTGTTCTAGCTTTTGGTATGCCATCTTAAAAAAAAGATGAAAATTACATTTTTAGACATAGGAAATGCTTATATATAGTATATAGAAGATAAAGAACTCTCTTAATAAATATTATTTAGTTTAATCTCTTCTACTTAATTATAGATAATTATTATTTAGTTTAAGTTTAATGTATACTTCTCATTTATGATATCATTTATTTGATTTTCTATATCATATTATCTTCATTGTTTATATTACCTAATGTGTCATATAACAACTACTATTTTTTAGTTTTCTTTTACTCAAATTATTACTTTTTACTATTTTTAGTTTCCTTTTACCCAAATTATTACTTTTTTTATAGACACCTACATTTTATTTGTAATATACAAATTTACTCTTACTCTTTTCATTGATGTAATTATCTCTAATACACTTTAAACTTTTACCAGAGTATATATAATACTAGACATAAAATCGAAAAACATTTTGAATGACATCAATAACTTAAAACATAATATAATTATATGTATAATATGCACTTTTTAATAAAATAATACCAAACAAAATCACAAATATCAAATCATCCATTTTACTAACAATAACAAAGTCTTAGTTTTTTTAAATAATTCAAAAAAATATATAACTAAAAATATATGAAATTATAATACAGTTAACCGATTTATCATCATACAACATCTCAACTATTCAATTATATTTTATTTATATCTTATATTAACTAAAGAAATAAAAATTAATATTAAATCTTATCCTACTTTAAATGTCGAATAAAATACTTCTATTTTTCTAATAAAATTTTATCCTTAAATTTAGATTGTTAATTTTTGATATTTTTAAATAATCAAATTATTTATGACCAAAACCAAACTTTGTATTAATATATTATTTATTTTTGTTTCCATTATTAAAAAAAATTATATCAATTTATTACATAATTTTTAAACAAATTGTATGTAACTTTCAATTTTACTATATATATAATTAGATTTATTATGGGTTTTTTAAATATAATTTATATATTATCACTCAAATGGCTGCTTATTTGATTCTTGAATAATATGTTTGGCCACTGTATCTTCTTTTCAATAATCATCTCCGCAATCACCATATCTATCGCGTACCGAGTATATGTATTAGTTTTTTTAAATATAATTTCTTATTATTTGGTATATAAAATTATATTTATTTAACCCGTGTAATACACGGGGGGTCCTTAAAGATACAACTTTTTTTTTGTTATTTGGTAAATAATATTATATTTATTCAATCCGTGTAATACACATCATTTTAAAGATATAACTTTTTTATTATTTGGAATATAAAATTACATTTATTTACATTTTTTTAACCCGTGCAATAAAGAAGGTTTTTAAAGATATATTGTTTTATTATTTAGTATATAAAATTGATTTGTTAGGGTTATAACCTACTAAAGAATATAGAGATAAATTACGAGATGCGTGATGTTAAGCAAAATTTGAAGAAACCTATGATTCTGTTAGAGACTGAGATATAGATTCCAATATGTTACAGTATTCTAGATTGATATTTGTGGGTTTAGTGATTATCACTTATGCAGCCCAAATTCCTATACAGGGCCATCGAAATTTAGAACCTTGAACAACTAGAGCTGGCCCACCAAAATTTAGCCCATGTAGTCATGTATGAGTTTTCTGATTAATTATCGGGCATGTAAACATGTTCCATACTCCGGTAATTTTTGGTTTATGGAAACTCTAATCATGTAAATATTACTAAGACCATCCATAGTGGGAACCAAATTGGCGCATCGCCCCCGGGACGCAGGGCTTTTTTCCCTCATTCATGCCCAAACACGTTGGCGCATCGCCCCCGGGACGCAGGGCTGTTCCAACGTTTTTGTAGACCCTAAGCGGACTACGAAGTGAAGGCCCTTTTGCAAAACATATAGAGATTAATAGAAATATTTAGCTGCTAAATTTAACCTACGTTTAGTAATTAGCCCTAATTTTACCCATAAATTCTCCTCCAATCCCGACAAACCCAACGCCAAGAGTGATTACCATTAGTGATAACCGATAACCTAGAAAATCGAAAGAGCAGGTTGCGATTGGAGGTCGAGTGGTAGATGGTTGCTACAGACTGCAGTTATGTCTGTGGTTTAATTTCGAATCTGGGTCTTGAATGTGGACCTTTTTTCCTAAACAATTTTTATCTATCTAACTTTATTAAGAAAACATGGTTTAGTTTTGATTTATTTGAGTCTGATACATATACAATATATAAAACTTTACTAAAAATTGGAGGCCTTTGATTTTTGGTGGCCCTAGGCCCGTGCCTAGATTGGTAAGCCTAACGGGCCGGCCTGCCGGGACGTGATCTTCTTGTTTTTGTTCAAGGCGTGCTTTTTAAAACACCCTAACTCAATTCAAAGGACCAATAGAATATTTTGCTTTTGTTTTTGTTTTATTTTTTTAAAAAATAATAATAATTGGGTAATAATTGCAGGGGTAATATTGGGCATTATACCACGACACCTATTTTAAACTAATACCCCGTAATGCTCCATTGCTGACTGGACTGCCACGTGTCGCTTCATGCCCAAGAGAGGGACATTAGTTTCAAGCCCCACTACACATGGTCTAACTTTGACTTAAACTAACTACTTTTTTTAACAGTGATTACACTAAATCTGTATTTGGCGGGGCTCGAACCCTTAACCTAAAGGGAAACAACACCTTTAACTCCAATGACTTTGTAAATTGGACCCAACCCCAACCCACTTAAACTAGCTGCTATTCTTATGTTTTTAAAATATCAAGATTAATTCACCAAAACAATATTCTTCTATTTTTCTAAAATTTCATATCTGATCTTTACCGTTTACTACAACTATAGCCAATAGATTTGATTCGGTGTATCGTTTTGTTCATTTGCTTGCATCTTCTCGATTAACAACCTATCGTAAACTTGCATTGTATGGCCTAACGTCACTGTCTTGATTTATTTGCTACTTCCTAGCGTGTATCTTAATTTCTTATTCTAATTGCTATAAGTCTGTTATCTAAATAAAAAGTAATTCTAAAAGAAAAAGAAAAAAAGACCGTGTATTTTTTTTTCTGAACATTTGGTTTTGGATTTTAGAACTTAAGTAATAACTAGAAACATAAAACGTACAAAATAATAACTTAGTCGATCTAGGACCCGCCCGTTGCGGGGAAGTTTTCAAAAGGGAAAAAATGAACGCGTTGCGACGGGTCTGTCAAATATGAAAAATATAGCAAAAACGTTGAACCTCACATGCACGCTACGACATGTTAACTCGCAAAATTTAGAACGAAACGTAAAACGAAAAACTTGCGAAAGATAAAAAGCATGGGGGACCAAAGTTGTAAATAATAAAGTGTTGTGTTAAATGATAAAAGATGAAAAAGTTTGAGTTAAAAGTAAAAATTTCAAATGGGTTAAAATGTAAAAGAAAAAACTTGAAGGTTGAAAGTGAAAAAGCAAGGTTTTTTTTTTTTTTTTTTTTGAAAAAGTCCCCAAGCATTGGGTACAAGTTATAATGCACAAAAAACTTGGTAATTTATATATGAAATAATTGTTATTTGTATTTTTATTTTGACGTTTTTAGAAAGATTGAAGGAATATATGGGTAAGTGTGTAGGCCAGGATCTAAAAAAATGTTAAAATAAGTTAATTGTTTTAGAACATGGGATACTCTTAGGCATATCCTGTTTAATTAACACACCCCTAATTTGTTTAAACGACTACCGTAGTTTTAAAATTGTAGAGCATTGTTGCCTTATTTCGGTCAGACTGTCTTAACCAGGTTCACGTTAGCTTTAGAGTTTGGATTGGGCGTTCCCTCGGGAAATCATACCGTCGACTGTCACTTGACAGTCGTTGTGCCACCACAAGAGCAGAACTCTCTGGCATAACACACGGTGGGACGAAAACCCGGGTGGGCTCAGAATAGAGCATGGCACCTCTGCAAGGAGGTTAGACTCTATCCATCATTGCCTAATCCACCAAAGTGACACAAGTTGGGATTGAACTTGAGTCTCCATTGGGGAATCCAAGCCTCTCAACCTCTAGGCTATATCTATATAGAGAGAAAGTATAATGTACTTCAAGCCTTAACGTACATTAACGTACTTCACGAAATATATAACATGCGTAATTATTTTTTTGACCAAAATAACGTGTGTGATTTTGGATCCCATGCGTGATTATGTGGTCCCATGCGTGATTATGTGGTCCCATGCGTGATTATATGTTCCATGCGTGATTATACCCCTGATCCAACGGTTACCATTGTCTCCTACGTGAAGTATGATAAGCCATGAAGTATGTTAACCTTTCTCTCTCTCTCTCTATATATATATATATATAGTGGAGGGTTCAAATAAGAAGAAATTCTTTGTAAGAAGAAAGAAGAAGAAATTTCAATCAATAGGAATGCTTCATTAGACTTCATTTAATATTTTTACTTAATGTAACTATAAGGGTATATTAGTAAATTTACATACATCATTAATTGGTAGTTTCATCTTTAATAACTAACTATATTAAATTTGTAACTTATTTTTAAGATATATATTTTTCACAAAAAATAAAAATAAAAATTCATTTATAGCGTAGAATAAATACGAGGCGTGTAGGATAAATTACGAGTTGTGTAGGATAAATTTCAATATGTGTATGATAAATTTCAAAATGTGTAGGATAACTTTTGATGTGTGTAGGCAAAAATATTTAGTGTGGAGGATTATAGTCTTAATGAATAATTAATTAGTCAAACATAATAATAAATGAGATGAGAAAAAAACTATTTAATGTTTTACAATTGTACCCTTTTATTCTTTTTCTTCTCAATAAAATTTTCTTCTCAAATAAACCTTCCCCTATGTATGTATGTATGTATGTATGTATGTATGTATGTATGTATGTATGTATGTATGTATGTATGTATGTATGTATGTATGTATGTATGTATGTATGTATGTATGTATGTATGTATGTATGTATGTATGTATGTATGTATGTATGTATGTATGTATGTATGTATGTATGTATGTATGTATGTATGTATGTATGTATGTATGTATGTATGTATGTATGTATGTATGTATGTATGTATGTATGTATGTATGTATGTATGTATGTATGTATGTATGTATGTATGTATGTATGTATGTATGTATGTATGTATGTATGTATGTATGTATGTATGTATGTATGTATGTATGTATGTATGTATGTATGTATGTATGTATGTATGTATGTATGTATGTATGTATGTATGTATGTATGTATGTTGTATGTATGTATGTATGTATGTATGTATGTATGTATGTATGTATGTATGTATTGTATGTATGTATGTATGTATGTATGTATGTGTATGTGTATGTGTATGTGTGTGTGTGTGTATGTATGTATGCATGCATGCATGCATGCATGCATGCATGTATGTATGTATGTATCGGAGTTTGTTCGAATATAGGGGGTAGGATTTAGGGAAAACGCATAAAAGTGTGAAAACGGTTAGAACGCCCCTCATCCGTTGGATCAAAACAATCTATGTAGTAGAATGGCGCGGTGGTGTTTTCGTAAATAACATTAACTTTACTACTTAGACATGCTTCATTAAGGGTAAAAAGGTCTTTTTACTGCTCTAATTCAAAACGCCAGACTAATGAGCAAAGCGCCATTAAAAAATTCCCGCCTTAACCTACGTTCTATACACATTGGTCACTTCCAGATTAAACGACTAAAATGGTGAAAATGACTTATCAACACGGGGTGGATTATTCATTGACGATGGATGAAGTGCTGAATACAGATAGACTACACCTTCTTGAAAAACTCTGTGATTTAACACCTTCGAACGATACAAGATCCAAGGTTGTGATAATATTTAAATATAGGATGCAACAAATACGAAACGAGATTATGGCGTTATACGCCAATGCACAAGATGATGATTAGTCTGAAGAAAGTGATGAACAAAGCGATGGGTACAACTCTGATGTAATACCATCCATAGAAGACTATTAGTTTTAGTTTGATTTCGTCTTAGTTGAAATATTTTTATTATTAATGAATTATATTGAATTTAAGAACGCCATGAACGCAAATATATTTACCTTTATAAGATATAAGAGATTAATTCAACTGGTCAGATCAACAAAAACGCAAAAAAACATGTAAAAGTTTGAATTATTAA
The DNA here is from genome assembly GCF_002127325.2 of Helianthus annuus. NCBI lineage: Eukaryota > Viridiplantae > Streptophyta > Magnoliopsida > Asterales > Asteraceae > Helianthus > Helianthus annuus. The sequence continues at coordinate 98,175,770 of NC_035441.2, forward strand.
AGATATATAATGAATTTGGGAATGCCATGCAGGCAAAGATGCTATTAATTGATTTTAATGAATTTGGGAACGGCATAAACGCTAAAATATTTACTATGTAATAGAAAAATGATTAATTCATCGAAGCAGATCTAAAAAAACAATAAAACGCCATGTAGTTATTGTTTCTAACTACACGCAAAAAAAATCCTAAACGCCAAAAATGAAACGGTGTTGTGAGAAACGCATTGGAAAAGAAGATAAAAGGACAAAAAAACCCCCCCCGCCTTGATTATATCGCGCGCCACATGTTCGGCCAGAATCCGTTTTCACACTTTTAGGCGTTTTCTCCTGATCCCGTTTCTATATATATATATATATAAATGTATGATGTAAGTATTGGGAGAAAACCCTCTTAATTGAGAAAACCTAGGAAACTCTAACCTCCCGATATTTTGTTTATTTTGAAAAAAACACACATGTAATATACATCTTTTTAAGAATTTTGAGCAAAAAAATACTAAAAAGCGCCGAGTGGATATTTTTAAAAATATAAACAAATTTTGCACAACGCGACTAGAACACATGTTACACATGAATGTAACGTATGTTACGCAGAAACTTGTTTATTTTTTTTTTTAAATCTGGTCGGCGCATTTTTGATTTTTTTTGCTTAAAACCCTTAAAAACATGTATATTACATGTGTAATTTTTTTTTTCAAAAAAAAAATGTCGGGAGCTTAGAGTTTCCTGGGTTTTCTCAATTAAAAGGGTTTTCTATCTATCCTTTCCTTATATATATATATATATATATACATAAATATAAATATATATATATATCATAATAATTCAAAAACTATCTTAGGCCACTTGGCGTTCATTTAGACTATTAATTGTCACGTGGCAACCTCTTAATCCATTGTTATAATAACTAATTTTATCATTAATTGTCAATTTGATTGAATTTAAAATTTTTGAAGTTGTTAATGGTTTCGACTCTAATTCAAATTCAAACTCCGTAATTAATCATTTTATTATTACAAAATTTGATTTAAAATACGTAAGTGTGTCATTAAGATTAAAAAGATATATAATATTCTATCTTTCATAACTTATCAAATAATTATAATTTTTTTATTAAATCGTATATAGTAGGAAATCATTTCGATTTTAATTTAAATTTAATTTAAGTAATAATAATAATAAGTTTAAACCAAATTTTATTTAACTGAATAAGTTTAAACCAATTTTTATTTAATATGCATAATCATCTCATTAACATTAAAATCAAAATTAGTAATGGAACACTTCTTTCATTTAAAATTTTATGTAAACATTTCTTTCAACACTGTTAAATAATATAATTTATTATAAGAACATTCGTGTAATACACGAGACTTAAACTGGCATACACACACATATATATAGGGGATGGTTCAAATGAAAACCACTTTTATTGCGAAAACTCGAAAACTAACTAAAAAAAGCCTAAAAAACACATCAATTTTTTTTCTACAATTTTTTTATTAAAAATCGCTAGTTTTTATATATATAAAATATTAAAAAAAAACGTTTGTAGTGCACATGTGTAATAATTCACATGTGTAGTACTATTACATATGTGTACTATTACACATGTGCACTACAAATTTTTTTTTTGAAAAAAAGTTTTTTTTATATAATTTAAATAGCGAAAATTGGTATGCAAAAAAAAAATTGGCATGTTTTTAAGCTTTTTTAATTAGTTTTTAAGTTTTCACGATAACTAGTTGTTTTCATTTAAACCTTCCCCTATATATATATATATATATATATATATATATATATATATATATATATATATATATATATAAAATTGAACGGCAAAATTTACTTTTACCCTACTTAACACCATTTATTTAAATAATTATTTTATATTTGAATATGAGAAATCTCCTCCCAAAACATATGCCTTGGCTATCCCAATATATGATATTAGGGATCCAAGAGTTGACCAACTTATGCTAATCTTGACCCATTTCCCAAGAAGGCTAGTTTTTTTTTTTTCACATCAAATATATTAAACCAGAAATCTAGCAAGGAAATGGAATAAGGATAGATGGTATGAAGAGGGGTTCTATTATGCCATATGTGCGTCACGTTAACTAGGAGGCTTTATTGTCTTTTCTCAATAGCTAACTTGGTATGAAATGAAGCTCTCTCTTTCCCATTTTCTATAATAGCCCCCCCCCCCACCCCATATTTAATGCCTCACACACACACACACAAAAGCTCGCTATTACTTTGGCTTACCATCAATACCCCCCCACCCCACAAACTAGCTAGCATGGTATGTTGTGAGGGGCGTTTTTAAAGGAAAAGTTTTTAAGGTGGATGGGCGATAGTGCCCCGTACCTTCTAGCATAAGAACAAAGATACATATGTGAGAACAATAAAACCACAAAAAAGAAAAAAAATCACTACATCTTCCAAACGACAACTATAGCTGTTACAATGAAAGCACAAATGAGAGAGCTGCATGCATCAGGTCGACCAACATAACGATTTCCAGAAAGATGTGTTTCCACTTTAAGAGAAAAGGTTCACTTTGATGTCATCGACTAGTGCTAAAAGATCCGGTTTGGATTTCTCGAAGATCAAATAGTTGCGAGCAAAACATATAGCTCAGAAGTGTGGTATTATCTTACTTTGAGTTGGTTATTTTGTTTATGTTGGTTATTAGCAAAACATATAGCTCAGAAGTGTGGTATTATCTTACTTTGAGTTGGTTATTTTGTTTATGTTGGTTATTAGCAAAACATATAGCTCAGAATTGTGTTTAATTATTTTGATGGTCAATACGATGCCAAGACATGATATTTGTTTAGATATTATTAAATTTGATGTGATTAATTTTTAATCCTTAAAATAATAAAATTATCCATTGTCTTTAATTATTAAATATAAGTTTAATAAAACCCCATTAACTCACACTATAGTAATGACTAGTCAAAGTCAAAATTAGTAGCATGACAAAATCAGATTTCACACACAAATGTTGTCTGCCATAGTGGAAGGTGTATATTACATATGCTTTTATACTCCTCAGTTGCTTGCTTTACCGTTGTCTCTTTTTAATTTTATATATAGTTAAATGTGGTTTCCTATTTTTTCATCTTTAGTCTCTAAATTTCTAAAATTACAGTTATAGTCTTTAACTTTTTAATTTTCGTTCCCGGATAGTCTCTGTGCCTAACATCAGTTAGTTTTCTTAGTTAAGAGGGTGTGAAATGACTAAAATACAATTTCCTTAAAAATGGCAAACACAGGGACTATTCGGACATTTAATAAATAAAAAATAAAAATCTAATTAATAAGTCAAATTTCAAGTGGGCCCCACAACCTACCCCACCCTCACCCTACCCCCTATCATCTTCTTCTTCGACCTACTACCCTCCGGTGAATCTTTAACTGTACCTTCGTCAATCCAGTCCGTAGCAGAAACAGAAGAAAACAAGTCTTTATATTGTAATAACTAGTCAAAAGGCAAGGTGACAATCTTGTAATTAACGAGAAGTCTCATTAAAGCCTTGGCCTATAAATAGGAGTCTTAGTGTTAGACTTTAAGACTTTTGGCATTTGGAGCATTGTTTTAAATAAATGAGAAAGACTTAAAAGTTTACATGTGAATCGCGCTAGGTCAAATCATTTGGGTTTGAACTCAGTTTGTAAGAAGTGGGTCAGGTCGTTTGAATTTGATCCGGGTCATAGCAGTTCGCACAGTTTAACAACTTGTACCTCAGTTCGCACAGAATATTCACCAGTCCGAGTACCAGTCTGATTCAGTTGTTTGATAGTGTTTAAACTGATAAGTGTTTGTTTGTTTGTTTGTATTCAGGTGTGATTAAAAGGTGATGTGATCCGAGAAGTTAGCTTCATGGCTGAAGAGTTCTACAACACGTTCTATAATGCGTTTACGTCCGAGTCTTCCGAAACCTCAACTGTCACACCGAAATCCATTACAAAAGCGATCAATGAAAACATTAATCATGACAACTTTTATGGAACTCATTCAAAACCGCCCAAGCTTGAAAGTATTGAAGACTATACTTGGTGGAATGAGTGTTTCATCAACTGGGCAAAAGCTTACGCGCATGAAAGTTTTCTGTTTCGAATTTAGATATGATAGACCTGTTGATGACAAAGGCGATGAAATCCCACTCAAAAGCTTATCCAAAGATGACAAAAAGGACTTCTCATCTGAACAGAGAATGATTACTTTAATCCAATCATCAATTAGAGATGACATGTTTGCTTTACTTCAACATGACGGGTCATCAAAATCTGTTTGGGAAGCTTTACGGGTTAAAGCTGAGGGGGGTAAACAAATCAAGAAAAACAAATTGCTTTATTAAAGAAAGAATTTGATTTGTTTGATAGCTTGAAAGGTGAATCAGTTCGACAAATGATAGAGAGGTTTTGTCATTTGAAAATTGAACTTGATAGGTTTGGTATTGTTAAAACACGAGAGGAAATAATTGATAAAATCATAGAAGCGTTACCACGAGCTGATCAGTGGCAAACGTTTATGTTTATTCTAAAAAATGATGTGTTATATGATACAATTTCTCTTGATGTATTGATTGAAAAGATTGAACCTCATGATCTTGAACTGCAGAAACAAAGCAAGATGAGCGGGTCTTCACATCAACAAAATATGGGTCTTTACTACAAAGGTAACATACCCTCGATGAAAGCTAGTGATTCACCAAAGACAACATTTAGTGGTGAGAAGACAAAGGAACCACAGACAAGCTCATCAAGCTACAATCCAGGATATCATTCATCTTCTTAAAAAACAAATCCTGATGAATCAGAGGAAATACTGTGCAACATTGCTCTTAAGCTAAAGAATTCTCCAGCTATGAGCATCAACTCTGCTAAGCAGCAAATGAGTTTTCTTGCATATGTTCTGGAATCATATGAAGGTCTAGTAGCTGGCAAAATTGGAAATTCTGAATTGACCAAAGAAGACTACGACCAGATTGACCCGGAAGAGATGGAACTTATCGATATCCGCTGGTGTTTAGCAAGCTGCATCAGAAGAGCTCAGAGATACATGGAGATTACTGGGAAACAGACAATCGGTGGTCCATCAACTAAGCTGGGATTTGATAAATCCAAAGTGACTTGCTTCAAATGTAAGCAAAAAGATCATTTCAAGAGAGAATGTACCAACTTTACAGTTGATGGAAATGAACATCCTTTTAATGACGATTATTATCGAAAGGCGATCTACCACCGTAGCAAAGAGGAGCCGTCATCATCCCATGCTATTGAAGAAGGAAAGAAGAAAGCTTATCTTGTAAATCAAGATGATGAAAGATTGGCAGAGGGTTTTAGCTGGGACAAATACATTCCAGCTGATTCAGCTTTTGTTGCTGAAATCAAGGTGAAAATCAGAGAAGAAATTCTGAGTGAGAAAACACCCAGAGAAAGAAATATAGTTGGATACAGAATTGATGAAATGCAAGAAGAGTATGAAGATGCTGTCAGTAGTAAAAGATGGGACAAGAAGCGAGAATGTTATGTCAACAGAGATGGTGAACCTGTCGTCCACAGGAGGGACATAGTTCATGATGATGTTCTTCTAGTAATTCCTCGATCCAGTGAATACTATTCAAATGTTGAAAAAGATAAAACATATGTGAAAAGCCTGGATAAAATCATAAGAGATGCTATGACATCAAGTTTGAGAAAGAGGGATGAAGAAAGAATGAAGAAAAATGTTGATTGTATGGTAGAAGAGTTGAAGAAGGTGGCTGAAGAAGTGAAAGAAAAAGAAGAGAAAGTTGAAGAAACAGTTGTTGTAAATGAAGAAGTTGTGAAAGAAGCTGTTACTGAAGAACAGCAGGGTGTTGTAGAAGAAGTGAAGATGGAAAGTTTGGTTGAAGTGAATAGTAATGCTGGTGCTGGTGATGAGAAAAGGAAAGATGCTGATCAGAAGCAGACGGAAGCAAACACCGAAGTGCCAATCACTGAAGTAAATTCTGATTCTGAAATCCTAATCAAAATTGTTGAACAGTGCAAGAAATGCATGGAACCATGCAGTGCTTGTACTGAAAAAGATGAAAAATTCAGAACAAGAGATCTTGAATTTAATAAAATCGAAGAAATTTTCAAAAATAAATGCAAAGAAATGTTAGAAAACAAAAAGATTTTAAAAGATAATGACGAAAAGCTTACACAAAAATGCAAGAGTTTAGAAAAAGAAAATGAAATTTTGAAAGAAAAGGTTTTGAAAATGACCGAAGAATGTGTTCAAAAAGAAAATGCATGTCAAGAAATGAAAAAAGAATATGATTCAATAAAATTGGCTTATCACATTACTAAAAAGTCATATGAAGATGTGAAAGGTCAAATGAAACTTGTTCAATCGAGGTTGAAATACTGTTCTGAAACAACTAATACGCTTAAGCGACAGTATGAAATAAAGCAACAAGTTGAAAACTCTTATATTGAGGATGTTGCTAAGCTAAAGCGTCAGATTGCTGATTTAGAACAGGATAACAACAAGTTAAAAAGTTATCATGCGTTATCATATGTGCTTGAAAGAATTTTCAACATAAAACTGGGTGATGATGATTCTGAGAAAAACAAAAAGGGCATTGGTTCTGAGTATCATCAAGTTCCTCCATCGGAAAAGTTCGCATTTTATGATGATGAAAAGGTCAAGCTTTCAACATGGTAGATCAATTGCCAGATAACATTGACGTAACCTATTCCAAATCTGATGATTCTAGTGATTCAGAGGTGGTAGGTAAGGTCGTTGAAAGTGTGTTGAAAGAAGAGTCGGTTGAAACAGGTAAATCTGAATCACAGGATGAAAATGAAGGTAGTTTTCATGAAGAATATCTGAAAAACTCAAAATCTGAGAAAAATTTGAATGATGATTCAAAAGGATTGGTTTATACCATGATTGGATCGGATAAATTATTCTTAGATGTTGTATTCCCGATTCAGAATGTGATTTCAGAAAAGATTGATAAAGTTTTCAAAATGGATGAAATTAAAAAATCTGAAATTCCAAAGTTTGCTGGAAAAGGTCACAAAACTTTTTATAACAAACCTGGTTACAAAAAGAGAAACATGAAGGCTGGGTTGGGTTATAAAAAGAAACAGAATTGGAAGAAAAATGAAACGCCAAATTATTAGGCAAAAATGAATTTTGTTCACGGAACAAGTTCCGAAGAAGAGAAAGAACTCCAATTTAAACGACAGTCTAATGAAGAGTTTTATGCTCAGAAAAAGCAACAACAACAGGTCAAAGATGTCTCAAAGAGAACATGTTTCAAATGTGATCAAACAGGACATCTTGCTCGCAAGTGTCCAAATCTGAAACCTGTTAATGTTGAGAAAAAGAAGTCTGATGATGTTGAGATACATAAATCTGAGGACGTGAAACAAAGGTCAACCAGATTTGATTCAAAACAAACTTGGAGGTACAACACAACAAGTTTGTTTCGAATCAAACTTGGAAATCAAACCAGAATAGGTTCGATTCTAGACAGACCTGGAATTCTCACACACCCAGATTAAGAACAACACAAAGTCGGAGAACAAATGTCGATGCAACAAAACCTCAATAGTTTTGGAAACCAAATGTTGTTCAAAATCAAAATGTTCAAAAAGAGTCACATTTTTATAAAAGAGGGACTCCAAAAGGTCAAACATGGTTTGTTAAGAAACAAATGACTTCGGCAAATGATGAAAAAGTTAAAGTGAAAATTGAAAAAGTCTTTGTTCAGAATGACAAAGATTTTCCGAAGTTATATGATGCATATTGTGTAGAAATGCCTAAGGTCCAACAGACCTGGGCTAATTTATTCAAGTAATTGAGTAAGTGTAAATGTGCAGGTGCTTCCGAAGAAATTTGAATATCAACAAGAAGAGTGTCAGAGCAGCCTGGCACAAGAAGAGGGGGCTGCTGAACCCTGGTTTGGTTAAACAGGGAGTTTGTTTGATTTCTGTACATAAATAAACAATATTTCAAAACCCTAAAAATTGAAAAGTTTAAAAACCAAAAATATGTTTTTTATTTTGTCAAAAATTTGAAATATCAAAAATATGTTTGTTTTTAAATTTATAAAAAAATCAAAAATTTCAAAAATATGTTGATTGAATATGCCGAAACCCTCACGGCTGAACAAACATGATTAATTTCACAAGATTGAAAAACGGTTTTCATACTGTAAAAGATCAATGTGTTGTAAATCATGGGGGTACGTTATTTTTTTTCCGCAAAACAGAGCACGAAAAGCAGAAAATGGATGGCGAGACAAAGCTGTCTACATCGATTTGTCAAATTTTCTTTAAATGGGTTTGCATTTTAGGGGGAGTAAGAAATTTCCAGAAAATACAAAAACATTTGAAAATTTGAAAAAACCAAAAACATGATAAAATTCGAAAAAGAGTTTTTGTGTAAAAAGAGGAAATGATAGTACATCAGTAGACAATCACAATACGCTTAAGAAATGGAATGTTTTAATGTGATAAACGGTCTCACTGATGATATGCCAGTAGGTTTTTACACACTTAGTAGATTGTTTTCGAGATATAAACCTAAATATCAATACTTTACTTATCTCGTGGGGAACATCTCTCGGATATATGGGTAACCCCCGAAATCTTGTTTGAGAGATTGCCTGATTCTGAGATACTAGGTCTTTATACTGTTTGATCTCTGGGGTATTATACCTGGTCTTCTGATTTTGCGGAAGCAATGGCCTAGACCTCGTATAATACTTTATGCGCTTTAAAAGCTTACCATCTGTACAAAAATTGAGAAAATATTGAAAGATACGAATCAATTGCAGTTGAAAAAAAGATTCCCTAAAGGGAACACACCTAAAGTCGAGCCTTCATCTCTTTGACTGAACCGAAGTTCATACCTGAGCTCTCAAGGTCTCGCACTAACCCAGAGAACAGATATCAGATTGGTATACTCACCTGTAAGACTGAATCTAGGGAATTTTGATACGGGAGTATATTCTAAGGTGGGACACGCGAATAAGTTTAAGTTCTTAAAACACTAATTGTGTATCTCGAATCAATTGAACTTCGTGTGAAAATTTAAGTGGATCAGTATACTGACAATGTAAGGGGTTAGATTGCGAAACCGTGAGGGCTCAGGTCAGAACTTCCGTTCAGCAGAGAGATGACGGTTCGACTTTAGGTGTGTCCCCTTTAGAGGATCTTTTTTACAACAGCACATGATTAGCATTTTTCAATGTTTCATCATTTTTTATGCTGAGGGCGACGCTGTATTTCAAGCAATGCGAAAAGTATTATTCGGGGACTAGGTCAGAATTTCCATTCAGCAGAAGTCCCGGAATAATACCCCAGATATCACTAAGCATAAAGACCTAGTATCTCAGAAAGAGGGATCCTTCAAACAAGATTTCAGGGATTACCTATATATCCAAGTAGTATTCCCCACGAAATAAGCAAGTTTGAATTTAGGTTTATATCCCAAAAAAGTTTACTAAATGTATAAAAACCTATCTACATATCATCAGTGAGACTGTTTAACGCTATTAATCATTACATTTCTTTAGCATACTGTAACTTGTCTACTGATGTATCATCATTTCCTCTTTTTACACAAAACTCAAATTTTGAATTTTATCATGTTTTTGGCTTTTTCAAATTTTCTAATGTTTTTGGATTTTCTGACATTTTTTCTCCCCCTAAAATGCAAAACCATTAAAAGAAAATTTGACAACCTGATACTGATAGCTTTGTCTCGCCATCCATTTTCTGCTTCTCGTGTACTGAATTTACAGAAAATATAACATAAAGTACCCCCATGATTTACAACTCATTGATTTTCGACAGTTTGAAAACCGTTTTTCAATCTTGTGAAAGTAATCATGTTTGTTCCGCCGTGAGGGTTTCGGCATATTTAATCAACACATATTTTTGTAATTTTCTATTTTTGACAAAAATTAAAAACAAACATATTTTTGGTTTTTAATTTTTTCAAATTTTTAGGGTTTTGAAAATATTGTTTATTTATGTACAAAAAACAAATAAACTCCCTGTTTCAACCAACACAGGGTCCAGCAGCCTCTTCCTCCTCTCCATGTGCCAGGCTGCTCCAGTTTCCATTTTCACAATCTTCGGTTTCATTGAGCACCTGCACATTCAACTAATTTAATTACTTGAACAATTTAGCCCAGATTGGTTGGACCTTAGGCATTTCAACACAATATGTATCATTTAGCTTCGGGAAATCTTTGTCATTAAAGACTTTTTCAATTTTGATTTCAACTTTTTCATCTTTTACTGAATCGACTTGTTTCTTAACACTCCATGTTTGACCTTTTGGAGTGTCACGTTTGTAAAAATGTGAATCTTTTTGAACTTTTTGATTTTGAACAACAATTTTTGGTTTCCAAAACTGTTGGGGTTTTGTCATATCAATTGATGTTTTCTAACTTTGTGTTGTTCTGAATCTGGGTGTGTGAGAATTCCAGGTCTGTCTTGAAACGAACCTATTCTGGTTTGATTTCCAATTTTGATTCGAAGCAAACTTGTTTGTGTTGTACCTCCAAGTTTGTTTTGAATCAAATCTGGTTGACCTTTGTTTCACATCCTCAGATTTTTGTTTCTCAACATTTTCAGATTTCTTTTTGTCAACCTCAACAGGTTTCAGATTTGGACACTTTCGTGCAAGATGTCCAATTTGATCACATTTGAAACATGTTCTCTTGGACACATCTTTGACCTGTGGTTGTTGCTTTTTCCTTTGAGCTAAGAACTCATCATTAGACTATCGTCTAAATTTTAGTTCTTTCCCTTCTTCTTTCGTTGTTCCATGAACAAAATTCATCTTTGTTTGAGAACTTGGAACTTCATTTCTTTTCCAACTTTGTTTCTTTTTATAATCCAACCCAGCCTTCATGTTTTTCTTCTTAAAGCCCGGTTTGTTATAAAAAGTTTTGTGACCTTTTCCAGCAAACTTTGGAATTTCAGATTTTTCAATTTCAACCATTTTGAAAACTTTATCAACCTTTTCTGAAATCACATTCTGAATCGGGAATACAACATCTAAGAATAATTTGTCTGATCCAATCATGGTATAAACCAATCCTTTTGAATCTTCATTCAAATTTTTCTTGGATTTTGTGTTTTTCAGATATCCATTATGAAAATTACCTTCATTTTCATCATGTGATTCAGATTTACCTGTATCTAACGATTCTTCTTTCAACACACTTTCAACAACTTTACCTACCACCTCTGAATCATGAGAGTCATCAGATTTGGAATAGGTTACGTCAATGTTGTCTGGCAATTGATCTACCAGGTTGAAAGCTTTTTCGACCTTTTCTTCATCATAAAATGCAAACTTTTCCGGTGGTGGAACTTGATGAAACTCTGAGCCAATGCCTTTCTTGTTTTGCTCAGACTCACTATCTCCCAGTTTTATATTGAAAATTCTTTCAAGTACATATGATGACACACGATAACTTTTTAACTTGTTGTTGTTCTGTTCTAAATCAGCAATCTGTCGCTTTAGCTTAGCAACATCCTCAATATAGGAATTAACAACACCTTGTTTTATTTCATACATTCGTTTAAGCTCTTTAGTTATTTCAGAAAGATAATTCACTCTTGATTGAGCAAATTTCATTTCATCTTTCACTTTTTCATATGACTCTTTTGTAATGTGATATGCCAATTTCATTGAGTCATATTCTTTCTTCATTTCTTGACAAACAATTTCCTTTTGGTCACATTCTTTTGTCTTTTTCAAAACATTTTCTTTCAACATCTCATTTTCTTTTTCTAACTTTTTATATTTTTCTGGGAATTTTTCATCATTTTCTTTTAAAACTTTTTCTTTTTCTAGCATTTCTTTGCATTTTTCTTTGAAAATGTTTTCAATTTTTGTGAATTCAAGATGTCTTGTTCTGAACTTCTCATCTTTTTCAGTACAAGCTCTGCATGTTTCCATGCATTTCTTGCACTGTTCAATCGGTTTAAGATTTCAGAATCAGAATTTACTTCAGTGATTGGCACTTCGGTGTTTTCAGCTGCCCCTGTCTGCTTCAGCTCTTCCTTCTTCTCATCACCAGCTTCCACATTCTCATTCTTTACTTCTTCTTCTGCTTTCTTCACATCTTCTCTAATCTGTTGTTTTTTAGTAACAACTTTCTCAACTTCTACCTTCACCTTCTCTATTTTTACTTTTTTGATTTCATTCACAACCTCAACTTCAATAGCTTCAACTTTAACCTCTTCAGCAACTTTCTTCAGATTGTTCACCATTTCTTCAACATTCTTCTTCATTCTCTCTTCATCCCTTTTTCTCAGACATGATGTCATGGCATATCTGATCTCCTTTTGATGCCTTTTTGCATATGTGTCATCTTTCAACACATTTCTATAGTATTCAGCTCTTGAAGGAATTATGAGAAGAACATCTTCAAAGATTATGTCTTTCTTTGGAACAACTGGTTCACCTTCTCTGTTGAAGTAACACTCTCTCTTTTTATCCCATCTTTTGCTGCTGACAGCATTCTCATACTCTTCCTACAACTCATTCATTCCATTCAAAGCAATGTTTCTTTCTCGATAAGTTTTCTCACTCAAAATCTCTTCTCGAGTTTTCTCTTTGATTTCAGCTTTATCTTTTTCTTCATTGTTTTCCTCTTTAATTTCAGCAACAAAAACAAACTGTCTTTTCTCTGTTATAGCTCTACCATGAGCTGTTTTTCGAACATTTTCCAAGCGATCTTCTTCTGGACAAATCTCACTCCAATCAAAACCTTCATCATCTTGAATTACAAAACAAGCTCTTGATTTAGGTTTATCTTCAATCATCTTTGGCTCTTCTCTGCTTCGGTGGTAGATCGCCTTTCGGTAGTAATCATCATTAAATGGATGTTCATTTCCACCAACTGCAGAATTAGTGCATTCTCTCTTGAAATGACCTTTTTGCTTACATTTGAAGCAGGTCACTTTGGCTTTGTCAAATCCAAGCTTTGTTGATGCACCGCCTAAAGATTGTTTCCCAGTAATCTCCATGTATCTTTGAGCTCTGCGAATGCAACTAGCTAAACACCAGCGAATGTCAATGAGTTCCATCTCTTCCGGATCAATCTGGTCGTAGTTTTCTTTGGTTAATTCTGAGTTTCCAATTTTGCCAGCTACAAGACCTTCATATGATTCCAGAACCGATGCAAGAAAACTCATTTGTTGTTTAGCTGCGTTGATGCTCATTGCCGGAGAATTCTTTAGTTTGAGAGCAATGTTGCACAGAATCTCCTCTGCTTCTTCAGAACTTGCTTTTGAAGCTGATGAATGATAACCCGGATCATAACTTGATGAGCTCTTATGTGGCTCTTTTATCCTCTCACCACTGAATGCTGTCTTTGGTGAACTATCGGCTTTCACCGAAGGTAAGCTTCCTTTGTAGTACAGACCAACATTCTGTTGATGCGAAGAACTGCTCATCTTGTTATGTTTCTGCAATTCAAGCTCATGAGTTTCAATCTTTTCAAATAATGTATCAAGAGAAATTGTTTCATACAAAGCATCATTTTTCAAGATAAAAACAAACATTTGCCACTGATCAGCTCGTGGTAACGCTTCAATCACTTTATCAATAATTTCCTCTCTTGTTTTCACAATCTCAAAACGTTCAAGTTCAATTTTTAAATGACAGAATCTCTCTGTCATTTGCCTCACAGACTCTCCTTTAATGCTATCAAACAGATCAAATTCTTTCTTTAATAAAGCAATTTTGTACTTTTTAATCTGTTTATCCCCCTCAGCTTTAACATGTAAAGCTTCCCACACAGATTTTGATGACCCGTCATGATTAAGTAATGCAAAAATGTCATTTCTAATAGCCGACTGGATCAAAGCAATCATTCTCTGTTCAGACGAAAATTCCTTTTTGTCCTCAACGCCTAATTTCTTCATAGGAATTTCCTCTCCTTTGTCATCTTTTGGTCTTTTCATATCCAAACTCTAGACAAAACCAGCTTTCATGAGCGTATGCTTTTGCCCAGTTGAGAAACCGTTCTTTCCACCAAGTATAATCTTCAATATTATCCAGCTTGGGTGGTTTGGAATAAGTTCCCTAAAAGTTGTCGTGATTAATGTTTTCATTGACCACTTTTGTAATTGACTTTGGTGCGACCGTTGATGTTTTGGAAGATTCGGATGTGAATGCATTAAAGAACGTATTGTAGAATTCTTCAGCCATGATGTACTCCTGGAGACAAACAATCAAACAAACAAAATCAGTACAAACAATATCAAATATCCCGAAACAGATTGACACTCGGTTGACGTGAAATGATCTCGACACGAAAATCCTCTTTTCAAGCGAAATAAGGATTTCAAGCAAAATCACAAGTTGATCCTTCAAGCGAAATCAACTTTTGAAGCGAAATCAAAACTCAAATGGAATCCAACTTTCAAGCGGAATCACTTGAATAGCACTTCGAGCGGAATCAGATCTATTCTTCAAGCGGAATATAGGACTCAAGCGAAATCAGATATTGATTTCAAGCGGAATACATTTGAAGCGGAATCTGATTGATTTTCAAGCGAAATAGCAGGTTTAAAGCGGAATCAAGTGCTATTTTCGAGCAGAATCACCAATTGAAGCGAAATAAGCTGAATTTTTCATGCGAAACCTGTTTGTTCGTTCAAACGGAATCAACCTTTTGTCCAATTTTTGTCATTTTTAATCTGTATTTTGGTCTCAAACTCTCAAGGCTTTGTTATTATAATGTTTTGCATGTTTGGTGAAAAATTCATTCCATTTTGACCATGAAATCTTGTTCAGATTGAAAAAGAAGGTGTAGAAGTCAGAAAACTGATACAATTGAGCTAAACTCTTCTTCCTGTGCTCTGATACCACTTGTAGGATTGTTGTTAGACCCGAATGAGTCGTTCAGAAGAGTTGATAATCTGAATCAGAGGCGGAATCAATGACACGGACGCTCGATACAATATAAATGTCTCTAATATTTCATATAAAAGTGATTACAGCACCTGGAGACAATTCGGCAGCACTTTGTTACCGATTACAAGACAACCCTTATAATCCGCTCCAAATGAGCAGAACCCCTATATATAGACAGGCTGATTTCGCTTGAAATGGTCAAGGACATTTTCAAGCGGAATCACTTGAATTAGATTTCGCTTGAAATGGTTCTTGGCACTTTCAAGCGAAATCACCACCATTTACCTCAAAATCAGTTTCTAGCACCTCGGGCACTGATTATCCTATCATATCCGATTACATGACTCGATACAAGACGAAGTCAATAGACATAATGCACTAACAGACTGCCGAGCATTATTAGCTTGAGCAGAAGGTGAAGTTAAAGACAATTGTATGCAATCAATTTCTCCCACAATTGTAACCACCAGAAAAACTTTTGTTGTCGCCAGTATCCTGCCAGTAATGAGTCAATTGCCAGCATTTTCATTACCATCTGCAAAATGTATAAGATGCCGAGCACGAACATGTGATGGTTATTAGCAGAGGATAAAGATCGAATGAAGTTTCCGTTCAGAGACAACAAGTCAACCTGAGAAAACTATTTTATTATTTTTTATTAGTAAGGGTATTATAGTCATTTCACACCCTCTTAACTAAGAAAACTAACTGACGTTAGGCACAGTGACTATCCGGGAACAAAAATTGTAAAGTTAGGGACTATAGCTGTAATTTTAGAAAGTTAGGGACTTTTTATATATTAGTTATATACTAGTTGTCTCATTTTAATTTTATATATTAGTTATATACTACAAGTGCCTCGTCGTGCTTTGCGATGGAAACACAACAATTTTAAACAAAATTTAAATGGAAACATAGATGAAATAGTAAATAACTCTAAAAAAACCTAAAACTAACATGTTACAAAAAATAAAAAAAAGAAGAAAAAAATTTCTTAGTTTCCCCAACCCCAATCGGTTCTAGGAGATTCGGTTCATTTTGGCCCCAACCCGGTTTCTAGCCCAAATCGATTTGGCTAAAACGAGTTCTAATCTTTAAAAAGGGTTTTGAACCCAAACTGGTTTACAAAAAGAAAAAAAAAGCCAACAAGATTCTCATGGTTATAAAAAAGAATCTGAACATATGGGACTACCATTCTAACCTAAAAACCATAATCTGCACATTTACTATTTAACAAAACCAAAGTCAGTTTTTCTCCGACAAAACCTTTTGATAAAAACATAACATTACCTATATATTAAAAATAAAACCGAATGAATAATAACATTAGTAAGTGCTTGTAAATGGTATCGGGTACCGATACCGTTAGTAAATGGTATCGGGTACCGATACCGTTATCAAATTAATCAAATTGGGTGTATTTTCGGTACCGGTTTGGCACCGGTTTTTACGCTCAAATACCGTTGCCGTACCAGTACCGACCGGTACCGAACCGTACAGTACCAGGTATATTCGGTACCTGTACCCACTTTTGGGGATTTCGGTAACGGTATATTCGGTACCGGTTGGTACCGAGCTCATCAAATCCTATAGCAACGTAGCAATGCAAGTAATTGCACCGTTTTGATTACTTTTCATACACAAAGTATGTAAACTGTATTTCGTTATAATGAGGTTTTATATACACAACTTATTTTGCTTTCTTTTTTGTCTTTTCCTGTAATGAATGAATTGTAGCATGTAAAATTAACTTGGATATTTAGATTATTGATGAGCAAATCATATCAAATCCTGTAATCAAACCAGTATCGTATCGGTACCAAATTTACTATACCAAGTCATTTACGGTACCAATTTGGTACCCACCTTTTGGCGTTTTTAGAATCGTTACTTTCGGTTCTACATCGGTCTAGCACCATACCTGTATTTATTGATTTTTACCTTCAAATACCATACTGTATTGTACCGAGTATTTTCGGTGCCGGTACCTAATTTCGAGATTTTTCGGATTGGTACTTTCGGTGCCGTTACCGGTACCGAGCTCATCCATATTTCAACGTGTTAGTACCGTAATAACTGAACTGAAAACAACCGAATTTTCAACGTGTAGGATGTGTGGGTCCTATTATTATATATTAGGTTATTTAAAATCGCTTTTTTTAGGACGAAGTGACTATCCTTACCACGACATTTTTATTTATGTTTTGATATTCTGTATCTGCTTGCCGTTGCTAAGACACGTTTTACAGTCATTGGGTCCCCGCCGCATTGCGCGGGCAGAAAATCAACTAGTTTAACTTGATTTTGAGAAATTCATGGACTTGCTTTTGATATTAAAAAAAATAATGAGAACTTAAATATAAAAAAAATTATAAATATTAAATATTACCTTTGGACTTTTATTAAAGATTTAAATGCTTGGTTGGTCCCTGTGGTTTGCAAAAATTGCAGAATTGGTCCTAAGGGTTTACTAATTACACGCGTGGTACCAAAACTTGTAAAAAATGAACTCGCTTGGTCCCTAGCTCTAACATCAGTTAAATATCTCTGTTAAAACACCCCATGTGCTTGGCACATAAGGGTAATTTGGTCATTTCAGCTCCTTCTTCTTCCCATCCCACCCCCTTCTTCTTCTTCCCCAAACCACCACCACCATCTCAGCTCCTCCCCCAGTACGCGAGATCTTCTCGTCGAGTATCAGGGGTTATATTGAATATCAACAACAAATATCATCCAATTAATCAATCATGTCTCTATATGTTGCAAGATTGGTTTAATCCGTCACATTTGTTTTACCCAATTGACTTGCGGTAACTTCAAGGATAGTTGTTCCGTTATCATCACTTACTACATTGAAGTTAAAGGAGATTAAATATGAAAATCAATTTGGGTTTATCAATTTCAATTGTCATTCAGATTCATTCATAGCATTTAATGACCGTTTCATATTCAATCACCATGATTCTGATGTGTTGTGAGGGCAGTGAAGGGAGAGTAGGCTTTAGGTGAACGCGATGAAGTGAGAGAGTTAAAAAATAGGAATTTGTTCTTGAGACCTTTGTTTTAGAGCATTAAGGTCAATCCAGTTTACTTAAGGTATTAGATATAGATTAAAGATATTATGTTTACCAATTCATGTTTCACTATAAAACTTATGTCTGTGAGTTAAAACTACTAAGGCTAAACTACTAATTAAGGCTCCAGAAATGATAATCCAAACCAGTCAGGTTTAACATTTGATTCAGTTTACACAACCAGTTCCAACTTTCAAGTTTCAAACCGAATAAAACCTTTTTAAGTTACCAAACCACGAAAACAAAATAAGGAAAAATTGCTTGGATCTCAAACCTGAGATGGTGGTGGTGGTTTGGGGAAGAAGAGGGGGGTGAGGTGGGAAGAAGAAGGAGCTGAAATGACCAAATTACCCTCATGTGCCAAGCACATGGAGTGTTTTAACACAGATATTTAACTGATGTTAGGGCTAGGGACCAAGTGAGTTCGTTTTTGACAAGTTTTGGTACCACGCATGTAATTAGTAAACCACTAGGACCAATTCTGCAATTTTTGCAAACCACAGGGAGCAACCAAGCATTTAACTCTTTATTAAATATAATTAAATAAATAGAGTTTATTAAATGACATTTTAGTTATGACAAATTTATTAAATAATTTATTAGATTGATGTCAAATTCCAACTCTATCCCTCTAATATGTGTAGGATCGTTTTCACGACCAAACGAGTCGATCAGAAGAGTTTTTGCTCAATACAAGAGGCGGAAACAAATGTATCGAGTTGATTCAGCTTGCAATTCACTTTAAACTATCTTTTGATTGATATAACAACGTTTTACAACGAGTTGACACTTCGGCAGCAGTTCGGTACTGAAACCGGAAAGTTACAAATGACAAGTCACCTCAAGTATTTATAGGTGTGCCTATCTCGCACGAACATGCTCATGCGAAATCACATTCACACGAAATCACTATTTCGTGCGAAATCAACAAGTGATTTCGTGCGGAATGACAATTTGTCATTTCGTGCGAAATGACCTCCTAACCTATATTTGACATTTTTCTCGTACTATGTGCCCTGATCTATCTATTCTAATACAAGACTCAATACAAGACGAAGTCGACGGACGTATGCACCAACAGCCTCCCCCTCGGATGTTGACAAAGTCTTCGGTGTCGAGTCTTCAATCTTCAGTCTTTATCAGTCATTGCGATCTCTCCCGAAGTATCTAACAATATTAAGCATCCTCAATCTTTCTCTTCTTTTCATTTCCAGGATCTCGACCTGGCTCTTATCTCACTCTAATTCTCTTGATCAGATCTCTTGATTCCTTAAGTTCATCAGCATCAGCAACTAACGTGAACTTCAGTTCCAGAATCAGAACTTGGCTCTTATAGAATCAGGATCATGACCTGGCTTTCTTCTCAGGTATCAAAACCTGGCTAACCTGCACAATCTCTTCCTCACAATAAATTTCACAAAGTTAAAATTTGATAAATTTATATATCACTTGCAGGTATCAATCAATAAAAAATTTTACAATGTTAATCTCTGATGAATCACTTGTAATAATAACATTTTTCTTTTCTCATTATACACAGACTCCCCCTTACGAAATGTTCATCATGTTTAGCACTTGGAACTTTGAAAATCAGCTTTCCAACATCAGTTGTCGAAAATCTTTTTGGATTTTATAAAATTTTATGCTAAAACACATTGAAAATCTTTTTGGAATTTTGTTTTTAATGAAATGCTGTAAAGAAATATTTACAGACAATATTTTTGTGAGTTTGTGTAAGAGGATCATATCAGTTTTTGAGACAACACACTAACACCGTTAAGCTTTAAACATTTTAAGTTCTAAACAATTCACTTAGATTGTCAGTATACTGATCCACTTAAATTTTCACACAAAGTTCAATTGTTTCGAGATACGAGATTAATGTTTTAAAGACTTAAACTTATTCGCGTGTCCCACCTCAGAATATACTCCCGTATCCAGACTTCTATATTCAGTCTTACAGGTGAATGTACACTAATGATATCTGTAAACGGGTAACTGCGAGACCGTGAGAGCTCAGGCTAGAACTTCCGTTCGTACAGAGAGATGACGGCTCGTCTTTAGGTGTGTCCCGTTTGGGGATCTTTTCTTCAACAGCATATGATTAGCATTTTTCAATGTTTCATCATTTTTGTACTGAGGGCTGACTTTAAGAATAAAGCATATACAAAGTATTATACGAGGACTAGGCTATTGCTCCCGCAAAATCAGAAGTCCTGGTATAATACCCCAGATATCACCATGCACAAAGACCTAGTATGTCAGAAATAGAAAATCTTTCAAACAAGATTTCGGGGGTTACCCATATATCCGAGAGATATTCCCCACGATATAAGTAAGTATTTGATATTTATGTTTATATCTCGAAAACAATCTACTGAATGTATAAAAACCTACTGACACATCCGCAGTGAGATTGTTTATCACATTTTTGACTTTCCAATTCTTTAGCATGTTGTGATAGTCCACTGATCTACTATCATTTCCTCTTTTTCACAACAAAACTCTTTTTCATTTTTCGATGTTTTTGGCTTTTTCAAATTTTCAAAATTTTCTAAATTTTTTACTCCCCCTAAAATCAAAATATATTTCAATTTTGATTTTCTGAGAAAATTTGAAAACAAACTGTACAATAAAAAATGACAACTGTTGTGAATTACTTCAATTCGCCATTCACTCGGCGTAAACATTCAGAACTCCCCCTTACAGTAAACTATTTTCCCATTATGATTTCAAAACACTTAAGTTTGTTTTAATCAAAATGCTTTTTCCGAAAAATTAGTTTTGTTGATTTTACCACTTGTAAGGAATGGGGATATACTCATCACATTGTTTAAATAACCATTTGTTATAAAAAATTTAACAAATTTAGATTCTACCAACAGACACCACTTGTAGGAAATCAAGTACAACTCAATGTCGCTGATTTACCACTTGTAGATCGAAATATCACATTTACCAACCCGTAAATTTCTCAAGAAAGATGCCGATTCCTACTCCCCAATTACCAACCTGGGAGTTCCGGCAAGTCAGGTTTTTTCAGTTAAAGAGATTCTCCCAAGCCTGACAGACCTTGGGAGATTCCGAGTTATCAACACTCGGTTTCTTTCCTTTCATCTTCTTATCATAAAATTCCTTTACCCCTTTGACTTTCCCATCAATCATTTTTCCAAAAATATGTTTCACTTTGGGGTTAAAGGCTTTTTCAACATCAAATTCTTTCTTTTCGGAAAAGAATTGATTTGAAATTTCAACTTTGCCAACTTTTTGTTTAAAATTTTCAGCCTTCAATGGTGGAAAATTTGCATCATCCATTAGAGGAACTGATTTTTCACTTTTTGATTCAACTTGTGGCTCCTGTGATTTTGTGGTTCAGATTCGTTGCCCGAAAATAGCTCTTCTGATTTTGTCGAATCAGAATCATCGCTAGAACTATCATCTGATTTCTTAACAATCTATTTTTGGTTGTCAAGATTTGCTTTTCTCTTGTAAAACCTTTTTGAACATTCACCAACCTCAAATTTTGAGTTTTTGAAAACTATAAAAGGTTTGGTTGGCGGTTTATTTTCAACCATCTTTTCTTTCATTTTGAGAGACACTCCCTGTTTTGATTGAATTGCCTTGGGACAATTCTTGGCAATATGACCAACTGTTTTACATTGAAAACAGGTTCTTGTCTCTTTCTTCTGAACATCTTCATTCTTCATTTCTTCTTGCTTCTTTGCAAGGAATTCTCTGTTTGTTTGCTTCCAAAATGAACTCTTCTCCTCTTCTTCTGAGCTTGCTCCTGAAACAAATACAGTTTTTGTTTTAGAAATTTTCTCATTTTTATAATTTTCAGGTGGAATAAAATCAAGACCTTTCTTTTTGAAATTACCGTTATGGTTTGGTTTCTTTCGATAACCTGAACCAGAACTGTAACCCTTTTTCTTGTTTTCTCTTTGTTGGACTCTTGAGGTGTATTTTTTAGGTTTATCAGAAAGATTTACATCTTTTATTTCAGAAATATTAATTTCTGTTAGTTTGAAAACCTTTTTAATCATTTTAGTTTTGACACCTCTTATTGTAAATTCTTCATCAGAATATAATTTGTCAGAATCATTCAAAGTATAAGCAACTTTAAATGTTTCATCATTCAAATTAGATTTTGATAACAAGAATTCTTTATTATAAACTCTTTTGCCCTGTTTGAATTTTGAACTTGACGTATCGGGTTCAGACTTTGACTCTAATATTGACTCCGACTTTGACTCCTCGGTTTCATCATTATCTAACACATGATCCACCACTTTCTTCATCAATTGAGATTGTTGATCAGTGTCAGACGATGTGAAAGTGACATCAATATTTTCTGGCAAATTATCTGATGGTTCAGATTCCCACTTTAAGTTGGTTGCCTTTTCAACTCTTTCTGAATTTGGATTTCGTGGAGAATATCCATTTTCAAGCGAGGGTGGACACTTGTTGTAATTGACACTTTGTCTCTTACCAGAAACTTTTACTTCAGTTTCTTCTTTTGTTTCAGAATTCTTTTCTTCAGATGTGACTTCTTCAAATGCCTTCAACTGTTGGATAAATCCTGTCAATAACATAAGAAGTACATGAGTAACTCTTTAACAACCTGTTTACCCTTTCTGTTTCAAATTCTTTGAGTTTCCAGTTTCTGTTCCAGCACAACACACTTCTCAATGTAATTGTTGATGACTTTCTGCTTTGTCATGAAAGCTCCTTGAAGTGTCTTCATGGCTGTTGCTTGTTCACTGCTTGATTGATTGTACTGATTCATTGCTTTGTTAAGAACATCATAGGATTCCTTCAATCTGTTCATGTTATGAATCAAAGTACTGTTTTGCTTTTTCACTGTTTCACAATTTTCACATTTACAGGAATATTTTTGTACATCAGCTTCTGCTTCAACTTTGAAAGCTAGAACTTCTTTTACCTTTCTCTTTATCACCGGCACTTCTTCATCATCACTGCTGACTAGTTTTTTTAACTTTCTTCTTTTTCTTTCGAACCTTTCCATCATCACTGTCACTCTCCTCTAACATTCTCAAATGCTCTTCCATTCTTTTTGCATAATAATCATCATCATTATCACTATCTTCAGCAACTCGAGCAACAAAAGCTTTGGCTTTTAGAATCTCTTTATCTGGACAATAAGTATCCCAGCTAAAGTTTTCCCAGCTAAAACCTTCAGGTTATCTTTCATCATCTTGATCTATCAGAAATGCTTTGCTGTCAGCTGAAATATATTTATCCCAACTGGTTCCTTATGTTGATTTTTTATCATCTTGATTCACCATACAAGCTCTCTTTGATGACTCCTCGATCACCTTCTTAGCATGTGCAGTTTGTGGTTCTTGTTGTTGTTGAGCAACTTGATGATAAATTGCTTTCCGATAGTAGTCATTGTTGTTGAATGGATTTTGAGCTCCACTTGCTTCGCGATTTGTGCACTCTCTCTTGAAGTGTCCTTTTTCCCTGCAACGAAAACAAGTAACTTTAGATTTATCAAATCCTAAAGTAGAAACATTTGCATCACGGAAGTCATCTCTTCCTGTGATTTGTTTGAATTTCTCAGCTCTTCTTAACACACTTGCCAAACACCACTTTATATCCATCAATTCCATTTCCTCAGCATCAATCTGATCATAATCCTCTTTTGTCAACATTGGATTCTCGATCCTTCCTGCAACTAAGCTCCCATATGACTCAAGTGCAGTCACCAACAAAGACATGTGACTTTTTGCAACTTCTTCTGAATAATTCTGACCATTTTCAAGGTTTAATGCAATGTTGCATTGAAGAACTTTGCCATTCTTTGTTGTTGACAAGTTTGGATCAAATGATGGGTATGAAGAAAATCCCGTTTTGCTGTTTGATCCTTTAGATGACCCTCCAGATGAACTCTTAGCATTGAAAGCAGTCTCAACCTTTGGTGACATGTTGGTCTTATCACTGATACCTCCTTTGTAATAAAGACCGACATCTTGTTCACCATCAAAATCCTTCATTCTTGAAATTTTCTTTTGTTCCATTTCTTGAGCTTCAAGCTTTTCAATGAACTTACTTAGTGTTAGATTGCTAAAATCCTTCTTATTTCTCAACATCACAAGGTATGTGCCCCAAGTTTCATGTGGCAATGCATCAACTAACTTCTCAATCAATTCTTCATTGTCCTTTGTAATGCTCACCCTCTTCATGTTGACTAACTAATTGCAGTATCTTTCAATGATCTGCTTGGTGCTTTCAGTTCTCAAACCACGAAATAGATCGAATTCCTTTTTCAAAAGCGATTTTTTATTCTTGATCATTTCTTTACTTCCAACAGACTTTGATTTTAAATCTTTCCAAATTGAATAAGCAGTTCCATTGTGTTGCAATAAAAACAAGATATATTCTTTAACAGCTTGATGCAATAAACTAGTCATCATCTTTTCATCTTTGTATTTCTTTTTCTCTTCTGCACTTAGATCTTTAATTGCAATAACCTCTTCATCGTCATTCACCGGTCTAACATATTTCGTTTCAACACATTCCCAAGCATCCAAGTAATTTGCTTGAACCCAGTTTTCGAATCGTTCTTCCCATCCTTTATACTCCTCAATGTTCATGAGTTTTGGCGGTTTTTGCATAGTACCTGTTTCATTTTCTAACATTGTGTTCTGTGCAATACTAATCGAAGTAGCAAAGGCGTTATAAAATTCCTCTTCCATGTTTCGGTTTCAAAATTTCACAAACTTATCTTTCAAACGAAATACACTCCCAAGTGAAATGACCTTTGGTGTGAAATAACCTTTTCAAACAAAATAGCTCTTTCAAACGAAATACTGATTTCATGCGGAACAGACAACCGAAATAGCAATTTGATGCGAAATCAACTGATTTCGTGCGAAATAAGTGATTTCGTATGAAATAGCTGAATTTTCAAACGAAATGAAGTGATTTCGTACAAAATGGGTGATTTCGTACGAAATGAAGTACCCTTTCAAACGGAATGACAATCTGAAGCGAAATAGAGCTATTTCGTGCGAAATAGTAATCTGATTTCGTGTGAAATGAGATACTTATTTCGTGCGAAATACTGCTGATGTCATCTCGAGCTGTTTTTGCCAAAATTGATCAGGTTCTAAGCCGATTTTAGGTCCAATTCTTTCAAGGCTTTGTTAAAACACAGTTTCGCATATAATGTGTGAAATTCAAAACATTTTGACCATGAAATCAAGTTTAATTTTTAAAAGAAGGCATAGAAAACAGATTTTGCAGCTGAATTGGTAAGAACTCTTCCTTCTGAGCTCTGATACCAATTATAGGATCGTTTTTTGACCCAAACGAGTCGATCAGAAGAGTCTTTGGTCAATACAAGAGGCGGAAACAAATGTATCGAGTTGATTCAGCTTGCAATTCACTTTAAACTGTCTTTTGATTGATATAACAACGTTTTACAGCGAGTTGACACTTCGGCAGCAGTTCGGTACTGAAACCGGAAAGTTACAAATGACAAGGCACCTCAAGTATTTACAGGTGTGCCTATTTCGCACGAACATGCTCATGCGAAATCACATTCACACGAAATCACTATTTCGTGCGAAATCAACAAGTGATTTCGTGCGGAATGACAATTTGTCATTTCGCACGGCCTCCTAACCTATATTTGACATTTTTCTCGTACTATGTGTCCTGATCTATCTATTATAATACAAGACTCGATACAAGACGAAGTCGACAGATGTATGCACCAACAATATGTATAATATATTAGAATAGATTAAGGGGCTGTTTGGTAGCCTCTTAATGACAATTCAGATGCTACCTCTTAATGGTTTAAAACTTTTGAATGAATAAGAGGTAACCTCAGGTCTGAATGGTTAAGAGGTAACCTCTGAATGGTAAATCATCACATGTCACATTCTTCTACCTTCTCATTGGTAAAATTCTTAAAGGTTCCATTATGAGGTAGCCTCTTAATGACCATTCAGAGGCTACCAAACAGCCCATAACTAAATACGTCTACTTTTTTGCAATTTATTTTATATATACACTAGGTTAGAACCCCATGTATTACACGGGGGTTGAATAAATGTAATTTTATATACTAAATAAAAAACATTATATTTTTAAAAACCTTATTTATTACGCTTGTTGAGTAAATATAATTTTATATATTAAATAATAAAAAATTATATCTTTAAGAACCTCGTTTATTATGCGGATTGAATACATGTAATTTTATATGCCACACAATAAAAAAGTTATATTTAAAAAAACCATGTGTATTCATGGGTGGAAGAAATATAAGTTTACATACTAAACAATAAAAAAATATATATATTTTAAAAAACCCTGTGTATTGTACGGGTTGGATAAATCTAATTTTATATAGAAAATAATAAAAAAATGTTATATCTTTAAAAACCTTGTGTATTACACGGGTTTATCTATTGTTAAAAAAATCTTTAAAATTATATCTTTAAGAACCTCATTTGTTGTGCAGGTTGAATAAATGTAAATTTATATACCAAACAATAAAAAGTTATATTAAAAAAAACCTTGTGTATTCACGGGTTATATAATAAATAATAAAAAAAGTTATATTTTAAAAAACTCCGTGTATTGTACGGGTTGAATAAATCTAATTTTATATAGCAAATAATAAAAAAATGTTATATCTTTAAAAACCCTGTGTATTACACGGGTTTATCTATTGTTAAAAAAATCTTTCTAAATCAAAATGGATTTTTTTTATTATTTTTTAAATTAGGTTAATACTATTTTAAATTTTTGGTTTGATTAATAAGTTGTTTAATATAATTTCTCATAGTAAACAATAATAACATTAACATTAAATAATATGCATGTTTATCTACTATTAAATGAATCTTTTTAGTTTAGATAAGACTTTACGATTTGAAGTTAAGTTTATGCCAATAATTTAGGGTTGATAAGATTTATATTAATATAATTGATATTTAATAATTTAAATTAAATAATAATTATCTACAATTAAGGATAGTCTAGAATAATGACAAGTGTCCCAAAGTTGGTTTATTTTATTATATAGTATAGATTTTATTAGATTATCCTTTTCTATTTCATCTTTTAAAATACTTGATTATCTTTATACATATACCTAATAAATAACTAATGGTCGTATCACGTGTTACATTTATGAATCCTAAATTCTTTTTTCATATTTATCTTATTGCACCCTTGATATTCTATTTCTTAATTTAGAATTTATAAAAATTTAATGGAAAAATAATAGTTATAAAATAATACATAATATATTAAATTGTTAGTATCAAATCCCTTCAAAATATATAATGAAAAATCTAAAATTCATTCTCAAAATATCATTTTATAATTTATAATCTTCGTTACTATCTATCTAATATTTCTTTTATTTAATGACTAGTTTGTGACAACCGGTAATTTACGCCCTTAATTACGTGATTAACAGGCGATTTAGGCGACATCAAATAGTGTTTACGACGCTAATTAACTTAATTAGGCCCTTGGAGTGCCCAGGAACGTTCATTCGACTATACAGTGCGCGAACGGTGGTTTACAGAGAAACATGCTGAATATTACGCGACAACGAACTGACACCGTACAAGATACTGACAACGCCGACAAATATTAATGTTTTACGATACATTTCAGCTTCGAAATTAAATTTTAGTGATTACAGTGAAACCGGATCGAAAAACGGATTTAAACAGTGAACGACGTCTTCTACAAAATTTTCGCGAATTTGTACCGTAAGCGACGATCAAGCACGTCACGCGCGACTATCGACACTATGTTGCGTCTTTTTAATTTAAAACAACAAATTTCGACATTTTTACGACATCGAGTTTCAAAAACGGGTTTGTAGGTTTTCACGGGCCACTAATAACACGAGATTGGGCTTGCGGGCCTTGGGCCCAAGCCCAAAACCAACAAAGCCCAAACCTCTTTATAAATAAGAGGCACACAGTTCTTTATTCTCATTTTTACGCAACCAAACAAGCAGATAACAAACAAGCACCACCCGATGCTCTCTCTTTCTCTCTCGACTAAACTCCGGCAACCGGAGCAAAATCCGGCCGTCCGGTGCCGGTTTCCGGCCAGATCACACACACAAACACCCATGGCTCCCTCATCTCTTCACACACCCACAACCCCCTCCCTCTCTGATCGACGAGTGACCGGCAGCCCTAGGGTGGAGCCGGCGCTGGTTAACCGGCCGACCACCTCCGCTATGCCTTCTACACACCCGCCGGAACCTGCTATACAACGAGAGAGAGAGAAACACGAGAGAGGTGTGACGAAGAGGAGAGAAATTGGGGAAGAAGGGGACGCAGTGGCAGCGGCGCCGCCGTCTGCAGCGGCGGCGGTACCTCGGTAGTGTAGAGGACCGGCGGTCGGAACAATTATCCGGCGGTCTTTGTCACGGACCGGCGGTTCTTGCTTCGGACCGTCGAGTTTCGCGTTGATGTTGAAGATGGTGCCTGTGATGTTCAATTTGGTTCGAATATTTCAGCGGTTTCGGTTCAACCCGGGTCAAACTCGGTCAGATTTGTTATGGATGCGGGTTGAGATTCATTGTGGTTCGAGTTGCAGGTTCAACGGGTCAGCCGGTCAACAGCTCGGGTAACGGCTCGGTTCGGGTCGGCTGTGGTTCGGGTACTACTCAGCAGATCGGTTTGGTTCGGGTCCTATTCGGGGCAGACGTGGTTCGAGTTGTTTTGGAGCGGCTCGGTTTCGAGTTCTTCCGGTCAGATTCTCGGTTCAGCATTTTGGTTCGGATCGACTCGGTCAAACCGAGTCAACTCAGTTGACTCGGTCAACCCAGACAACCCTTTCAGCAAACGGCACGAGAGTTTTGGGTAATAGTTAAAGTCGTGATTTCGTTATGTTATCTTTATACTTTTTATCTAACGTGACAAACGAGCTCGACCCAACTAACGGTTTTACATTTAGTGAATTGGTTTTCATATTTGGCATTTTGATATATTTCGCGTAAACTTTATATATGATATGTGTTGGATTGTTGAATCTTGATAAAAATAATGACACTCTAGGTTGTCGGGGCATCAAAAAACAGAGGGAAACTCTGCCCGTTTTTCGAGAAAATCCGTAAAAACAACACGCGTTTTATTATATAACGAAAACAAATCAGATTCAAACGACTCTTATAAAACTAGATACAAATGCATTTTATTTCGACGACACTTTATAACTTGCAAAAACGACGACGACGACGCAAACTATTATACAAAATAAATATAGTTATTATTATATTTATTTCAAACGTAAACTCGAACCCTTTTTATAAATAAATATAGTATATATATATTTATTTCAAACATCATGTAACACGAATTCGTTTTATAAAAATAAATATAATTTTTATATTTATTTCAATTATCGTACCACACGAATTCCTTTATAAAAATAAATATAGTTTTTATATTTATTTCAAATATAACACAACATGAAGTTGTTTTACCAAAATAAATATAGATTATATATTTATTTCAAAGATCGAACTACACGAATGCTTTTATATAAAAAATAAATATAGTTATATATTTATTTTCAAACACAATAACTCGACGATTCTTTTGAAAAATAAATATAACTTTTATATTTATTTCAAACGCCTCAACGGCATACGATATATAATACGAGTTTATTATATATTCCTTTCATAAAACACTCGTCACATACACGTACAACTACTCGGGGCGATAACATTTAACTTAATCATTAAGTTAACAACGTACCGTCAAATCGTTCGATTAACGACTCGATAGAGCTCGGTGACACGTAGTTAGTTACCGCTTTTATTTAGAGACTTATAAAATATTCCGTGTTAGGAATATTGTAGAATGCACGCTAGCAAGTCAAGACTTGGAAACGACATCACAAAGTCGTATATAGCTAGCTTAGCACATGAATATTCAGGTGAGTTCATAAACCCACCTTTTACAGTTTTACATTTTTCTAAATGTTTTCGGGGTGGAAAGACATGCACTTTTTGCAAAGCATACAAGAATTACATATTTCTAAACCATTTTACAAGCATAATTTTATCTGACACAAATGGTTTATGAAAAGCTTATGTTTTATACCGGTTTTTCAAACAAGCGTATTTTTCGAAATATGCATACACATGAATTCTAGTTTTCTAAACTACGAGAAAATACAAGTACAAAGAGATACAAGAATTGAGAAATGATACAAGAGTTGAGGAATGATACGAGAAATTGTGTCACGAATAGGGTAACATAAGCACCATTAATCGTGTACATACTAAGACCGCAGAACATAAGGTTAGATCTAACGGGTGTAGGGCAGCCCCACTCTTGGTGACAACTAGAACCAAGTAGTGTTTTTGTGTCTCGGTCGTGAATCGACTACAGAAAAATGCCTATGGTTTGGTGACTTCCTATGTCGTATCACATGTTAATGGCCTTGCAACCCATTAACAACAAGATACATACAGAAATACTTGATACACAAAGATACTTGATTTATACAAGAATACAGGATACATACAAGAATACTTGATTTTACGAACATAAAGCGTTACAAATACAAAGTATCCACACAACATGACAAGAAAATGATTTTACATTCGTTTTCTCAACAATACTTCAAAAACCGGTTATTCAAAAAGATTTACTTCGAATCTTTTACAAACAAACTATGAACTTGCTCAACTTTATGTTGATTTTTCGCATGTTTCTTTCTCAGGTTGCATTTCTAAGACAAGGCACGTTTGGAATAGGAGAACCATGAAGGGTCGAGTACTTAGTGGCGTTCAATTTCTAGAAGTCTTAGCTTATATTTTGCTTCTGCTGTGCAATGAAGATACCAGTCCAGTCACGCCAACTTTGATATTTTCGGGGTGTGACATAGTTCATCATTTAAAATGGTATAACCTAATTGAAACACTTCAAACCCGAGGGTCTCATAGCTGGATCATACATGAGCATAGTAGTTCTCAAGCTAATAGTAATTCATAAAAATCCTAGCCGAAACATGCAAACATGACTGTTGATGCAACAAATAATAGACCAAGGATAGTAGCTGGGCTGGTTAGGCAAAAGGGTTGAAGGGTTCAACTTTGCCTAACGCAGGTCGTGGGGTCCCCCCCCACGTTTGCAAGACGTGGAGAGAGGTTCACTAGCTTGATTTTGTTGTTTGCTCGAGATCCTCTACTGAAGTGTGTTCAGCTTCGGATGCTGGAGCAAAGGGAATATGTGTGTGTTGAATGTGAAAGAAAGTGACTTGCACAAAGCAAGTACTCGAGAAGAATGACCAGAGCTTTCAGGAATCAGAGCTGGTCTTAGAATGTTTTTCACACTTAATGAAGTGTCTCATTTATAGGGAAAGCCATCGCTCAAAGAGGAAGCTGTTTGACTAGTGAACATGCTTGCAGTGGGGGTTTTGCCCTTTTTGGGGTTGAAGCCTTTTGACCTGCGGATAAACGGCTGTGCTCTGTGGACTCGTGCTACTTTTGCGGCTGGGGAGTTTGGTGAAGCAATCAGAGATGTGACTCTCTACTGTTCACGTACTGTTTTATCCAAACTCCCGGGTTTTCAACCTTCGAACCTTTTAACCTTTTAAGCTTTAATGTGTCTAATTCATTTTATTTGGTCTTGGGCTACCCTCGTCATCAGCCCCCCAAGTCAGAGGTTTTTGGGAGTGAGCCCAAAGGCTTCTGACTTTTACACATTTGCTTTTATTGCTTAAAGGCTTGAAGGCTTGAAAGCTTGGAGTCAGTTGAGATTTTTTTTTTTGAATTTTAAAAACTGGCAACTGATTTGATTGATGTGTGGCAGTTTATAGGTCGGCGGTTTTTGCAGAGAGTAGGTTAATGACTGTTGTGCCATCATAACTTCTATTTGGGCTTTATTTTCATCATTCAAGACAAACAACAGTTTTCATTTTCTCTTCAAGTTTTCTCCACATTTCCTTTCCATCTTTCAAGTTAGTTCCGGTTTCCTCTGTTTGCTTTACTTTGCTCTTTATTTTGATCATGGGTGCATGGAAGGATCTCTCTGTTAGTTTTTCACGCCTCACTCAAGAGGAAGTGGAGAACTTTTGTATTGATTGGGGTATTGGCCTTAAGTTCAATCCGGTTGCGCCGGCTTGTGATAAATCTCTTGATCAGTGTCCTCCTAGTTCGATTGCTCTGTATTGCCGACATTTTGAGTTCTCCAACCTTCGTCATCCTTTTTCGCTCTTTGTATTGAATGTCTTGGAGTATTACCGTGTTTCTTTTGGCCAAATCCATCTGAAGGGTATGGCTAAGGTTTTGCACTTCGAGGTTCTATGCCGTGCCCTTGGTTATGATCCTTCATTGTTGCTTTTTCGTCGGTTTTTTCGTTTGGCAAAAAATAGTGATTGGTTCACCTTTGAAACATCCAAGGTTGATACTTGTCTCATCTCTTCCATGGTTACCACACTTGGTACTTGGAAAGATCGTTTTTTCTGGGTTTCTGATTCTATTATCCCCTTCAAAATGGTGTGGAGGCACCCGGATGCTGTTCTCAATGAACCGGAGCCTTCCGACTCTAATTTGAATGATGCTTTTCTTAAAGCCATCCGGGAGTGCCCTTCAAGGGTTCGGCCCTTCCCTGAACATTTGCTAGTTCTGTTAGGGGTTAGTATATTGTGGGAAAAGGCCAATCGGGATCCGGTTCTTATGAGGAAAGGCCAGGGTATGCTTTTTCCTTGTTTTTGCCTTTTTAAATGTCTTTGTTTGGTGACTTATTTGTTTTTGTAACATTTTGCAGTTATGTCTGCTTTGGATTTTATTAAGAGTGACGATACATCTGACGTTGTTTTTACGGATGCCCAAGCCGCTGAAGAGGATGATGATGTTGCTAGGGGTATAGAACAGAGGTTTGAGGATGCTGGGTATGTTAGTGTCTCCAATGTTAAGGGTTTTTCTAAGCCTGCTGCTCCCAAGGCTTCAACCCGTCGATCTACTCGCCGTTTGTTGAAGGGTGCTCCTCAATCCACTTCTTCTGAACCAGGGGAATTGAGTGACGATATTGAGGTTTCTGAAGATCAAGGCGTTGATGTGGATGTTGAGAAGGAAAAGAAATTGGTTGTTCATGGCAAGATAAAGACTCCGGCCAAGAAGGTTATGGATACTTTTGTTCATGCTTCCTCGAGTAGGTACGTTGAAGGGTTGGATCCGGATGAGGTTTATGTGCCTGGTTGGTCTGTGAAGCTTGATGATAGTTTTAAGGATGCTGCTGTTTGTGAAGATAAGTTTAGCCATATTGCTCCTCCTTCGGTTCATAGTACCATTGCTGAGATGGATGATGACATGATGCTGTCTCGTATGATTTTAAGTACTTGCAACCTTGCTGCCATGCTTCCTCAAGGAGTTGCTCATTTTCGTAAGAGGATGCTTGAGTATGAAGAATTTTCTAAAAAGAAGGAGAAAATGAAATCTTCGATGGCTGCCATGAAGAAAGAGATTAGTGGGTTTGCTGAGAAGGAAGAAGCCTGGGTCAAAAAGGTTGGTGAATTGACTAGAAGGCATGAAATTGAGTTTGGTGATTTAAGAAAAGCTTTGAGGCCGATCGGTTGAAGCTAAAGGCTGATAGGGAGGCTTTGTCTGTCAGCAGAAAGCCTTTGATGAAAAGAAGGAAGGCCTGAAGGCTTTGGTTGCTCAAGCCACCAGTGATAACCAATGGCTAATTGAGCAAGGTTTCCAGCAAGTTGTTACTTACCTTCTTCATTACAAGGAGTTCAATTCCGCTCTTGTTGAAGTTTACACTAAACTGCTCAACTTGGGGAAACATCAAGGCCTCATTGCTGGTTACAAGCTTCACAAGTCTGGCCAATCTTTAGAAAAGTCTCCCTTATATCGTCCTGAAGCTTCTGAGGTCTTCAAGGTTCTGTTGAACAGATGGAGAGGCTGACCTACCCGTATGTTAATCAAGTTTCTACTTGTTTTGGTAAGCCTCTTACTGTCTTGCAGGAGCTAAAACCGGAGGGCCTTAATGAAAAAGTCTGTGCTGAAGTCCTTGGTTCCCTTTCAAGAAAGCGATCTTATTCGGGAGATAGTGATGACACCCTTTCAGGAGGACCTGTTGCTTCGAAGGATGCAAGCTTGGAGGCTTCAGCAGTTGGTGGGGATGGTGGCTTGAAAGCTAAGAAGTCAAAGAAAGCAAAGAAGGTTAAGAGTGATGGTTCCGGGGTTTCCAAGCCTTCTGCTGATGCTTGATGGACATTCGTAGCTTTCTTAGCACCTTTAAAAACAATTTGTGGTTTGTAATGCTAACTTAAACAATTTTAGGTTTCATAGGAACCCTTAAGGTTCTTGTTATGTGGTTGTGGTTAGGCCTGTATGGTCGTTTGAACAATTTCTAAGCTTACAAGTCGTTAGGGCTTGTTTTAACTTTGTTTGGATGCTTGGAAGTCTTTAAGGGTTCCTTTATTATGCTACTATGTTTAACTATTTGCCTTGTGTTATGTTTTTTATGCTTGTGCCTATTTTGTTAAGGCAGCTTGGTTGGCTTCAAGCCTTCAAGCTTTCTGGCTATCCCGTATGTAGGTTGAAGCCTTTAAGGCTTCTGGTTGTCACGTATATAGCTTGAAGCCTTTAAGGCTTCTTAGTTTCGTGACTTGGCTTTAGTTTCATGACTTGGTTTGTATCTTTGAGTTTTATAACTTTTCGTTCAAGTTGTTGTATTGTTCCTTAGGTTATTTCTTTTTCTTGTAGCTTTGTCTTTGTTGGGTTTGTGTTGTCTTTATGTTTTTCATACCTTAAAGGGTTCAGTGCTGCAGTCACTTAGCCTTGGTATTTTTAACAAGAAGACATAACACCTATCCTATTCATTATTTTTCTTGTTTTCATTTGATTTCGTAAGCCTGTTTGTTGATTATTTTTCTAAGGTTTAAGGAACATTTGGTGTAGGCTGTTCAAACCCGTCTATGAGACAACTTTGTTTTCAATAATAAGTCTCATGGAGTTGTATTGATTTAGGAATTCACCCCTTATATAGGTCCATTCAACCCTTGAACCTATTGAGCGATGTGGCCTGGGAGCTCATCCCCTTACATGGCCCCTGCCATGGAGTTTTTTGCTAGGTTCTCAACCTGATTTTAGGATAGAAAGACAAATTTGATAAAACAACTTCATTCATTCAAGAGACATTGTGTTACAAAAGGTGTTCAACTCTTGAAATACAACTTTGGGAAATACAAACCAATCTTTCTTGATTAGACATGGAACCTTTTCAAGGTTTTTCCATTCCAGTGTCTTGGAAGCTTTTTACCCTCTGAGTCTGCTAGCTTGTAAGATCCACCTTTATGTGCTTCAAGGATGGTATACGGGCCTTTCCATTTTGGGCCGAGCTTTCCTTGGTTCTCTTTTTTTGCTAGCTTCATTGTTTCTAAGCACCAGGTCTTCTGGCTTGAAGCGTTCATTCTTGACTCTTTTGTTATAGTAGGCTTCCATTCGTTGTTTGTACTTGGCCTCTTGAATTGCAACTTGGTCTCGCGCTTCCTCTAGGAGTTGTAAGTTCAACATGGTCTCTTTTTAGTTTGTTTCGGGATCCATGTTGACAGTTCGTTGTGTTACAACTCCTACTTCAGCTGGAATCACGGCTTCAGACCCAAATACTAAGCTATAGGGTGTTCTTTTGTGGCTTGTTTTTTTCGGTTGTTCTTATGGCCCAAAGAACACTTGGCAATTCTTCAAGCCAATTGTTTTCATACCTTCCCAATCTGGCTTTGATTCCTTCAACTATGCTTCGATTCATCCTCTCAACTTGACCGTTTGACTGTGGATATGCCACTGAGCTGAAAACCTGAGTGATTCTGAATTCTTTGCACCAAACGCTGAAAGGCTTCTCGGCAAATTGCTTTCCATTGTCGGTGACAAGTACTCCCGGTAATCCATAACGGCAAATAATGTTTTCCCAAACGAAGTCAATGACCTGTTTGCCCGTGATTTTTGCAAGTGGTTTAACCTCAGGCCACTTGGTGAAATAATCTATGGCCACCAACAAGAATTTTACTCCACCTTTGGCCGGTGGGAATGGACCAACGATATCCATTCCCCATTTATAAAATGGCCATGCTGAGGTTATTGGGACAAGGTCATGCTTGGGATTCTTCGGGACTGGTGCATGAATTTGGCAGGCATCACACTTCCTTAATTGCTCAGTGGTATCTCGGTGCATGGAGGGCCAAAAATACCCAAGGTTCATTAGTTTAGCAACCACCGATCTAGCTCTAAAATAAACTCCGCATATACCTTCATGAACCTCTTTGACCAAATACTGGCTTTGCTCGGGACCAACACATCTTAGCAAGGGTGCAAGGTAACCCTTCTTGTAGAGGATTTCACTTTGCAGTACGTACTGTCTTGCCTTGATCTTAACCCTTTCAGCCTCTGTTTGATCAGCAGGCAATTCACCATTTTTAAGGAATTTCTTGATTGGATTCATCCAATTTGGATCTTCTTCAGTGATTACGTCTTAAACTTCCAACTCATCAATTGACGGAGCTTTTAACACTTCTACCAATACCTTCTTGGTAAGGTGGGCAAAAGTGAGAGATGCGAGTTTACTCAAGGCATCCGCTTTCTTGTTTTGAGACCTGGGAATTTGTTTCATGGTACATGTTTGGAAGGTGTTCATCAATTATTTGGATTTTTCTTTGTACCTCTTCATGTTGGGCTCCTTTGCAATGTAGCTATCATTCACTTGGCTTGATACCAGCAACGAGTCTATGAACACTTCAAGCTTTTGGACCTTCATTTCTTTAGCCAGTCTTAAGCCGGCTATCAGTGCTTCGTATTCAGCTTCGTTGTTGGTGGTCTGAAAATCAAAGCTAAGAGCATATGTGAATTCTCACCCTTCTGGGTTGATCAGAATGAGCCCAGCCCCTGACCCTTCAATGCTTGAAGCCCCATCGGAAAAAAGCTTCCAGGCTTCAAGGTCTGAGGGTTCAGTGGCAGTTGTGTTCACTTCAGTGATTGTTTGCTTTGGGACTTCTACAATGAAATCAGCCAAGACTTGGGCTTTGATGGCTTTTCTTGGGACATAGATGATGTTATGTTCACCTAGTTCCACTGCCCATTTGGCTAATCGTCCCGAGTTTTCTGGTTTTTCAAGCACACTCTTAATAGGTTGGTCGGTGACCACTTGTATAGGGTGTGCTTGTAAATACCTTTGAAGCCTTCTAGCTGTTTGGACTAGGGCTAGAGCAAGTTTTTCCAGGGAAGGATATTTGATTTCAGCCAATTTTAGAGTTTTGCTGAAGAAGTAGACGGGTACCTGAACCTTGTCTCGTTCAATGGTGAGGACCGCACTTATTGCTTCTTCAGCAACTGAAAGGTATATTGAGATCAATTCTCCCGTTTCTGGGGCTGCAATGTCAGGTAGGGAAGCTAGGTGTTGCTTCATCTGGTTGAAGGCTTCTTCGGCCTCTCAGTCCATTTGAAGTCCTTCTTGTCGGAGCAAACCTTGAGCGTTTTGAAAAAAGGTAAAGACCTTTCAGCCAATTTTGAGGTAAAACGCTTCAAGGCTGCAAGCTTCCCATTTAAGCTTTCAACCTCCTTTTTGTTTCGCGGTGGTTTGGTTTCAACAACATCTTTCACCTTGTTTGGATTAGCCTTAATGCTTTGTTTTCCCACAATATGCCCCAGGAACTTACCTTCCTCAAACCCAAATGAGCATTTCTCGGGGTTGAGTTTCATGTTGACCTTCCTTAGGTTCTTGAAGGTTTCTTGGATGTCATCGAGCATTTGATATTCTGTTTTGCTTTTGATCACCAAGTCGTCGACAGATGCCTCCATGTTTCTACCAATTTGACTTACAAAGGCCTTGTCAACTAGGCGTTGGTAGGTTGCTCCAGCGTTTTTGAGGCCAAAAGGCATTTTTGGTAACAAAAGATCACTTTGTCTGTGTGAAAGGCGGTCTTTTCTTCATCTTCTTCCTTCATGAGGATTTGATGGTAACCCTTGTAAGCATCAAGAAAACACTTGAACGGGTAACCGGTGAGGGAGTCAACCTTGAGATCAATTTCTGGTAACGGGTAACAATCTTTGGGACAAGCCTTGTTAAGATCCTTGAAGTCTATGCACATTCTCCAAGAGTTGTCGGGCTTTCGAACCATGACCGGGTTTGCAACCCAAGATTGATACTTGACTTCTCGGAGAATGCCGGCTGATACAAGCTTTTCAACCTCCTAGCACGCAGCCAAGCTTCTTTCGGGTGCTAAACTTCGCTTCTTTTGGACAACAGGCTTGACATCGGGTGGTATTTTCAACTCATGTTCAGCAGTGCTTCAAGGGATGCCTGTCATATCTTCCGGGCACCAAGCAAAGACATCACTATAATGTGTCAACAACTTTTCAAGATATGAGAGAGTTTCTTGTGAAAGGCTTGGATTGAACCTTATCCTCTGCTCAGGGTACTTAGGGTTTATAATTAGCCTTTGCTTGTCTTCTTCACTTTTGGAACTTTCACCTTCAACCATGTACGCCTCCTGAGTAGGTTGAAGGGTTGCTATTCCCCTCTCGGTAGGAAATTTGACAGTGCCATGTGATGTGCACAAAATCCAACATATAAATTACATCAATTGTGGCATAAAACTAACCCTTTTTTAGTACTAATGTTGGAAAAAGTGTGTTTTTGTCTTTATTTTGTATTTTCAGGATTAAAAGAACTCAAATGAAGAAAATAAGCAAAAAAGGCAGCTAAATCTAACATAAATACAAGAAAAGGGACAAACGTGGCATGCCCGACCCCCCGACAGCATCTTCCCAAGCAAAAACAAGAAAACAGAAGACTGAACACGCCCCGTGCTCAATGAGCACGGGGGCGTG
Organism: Helianthus annuus; assembly: GCF_002127325.2. NCBI lineage: Eukaryota > Viridiplantae > Streptophyta > Magnoliopsida > Asterales > Asteraceae > Helianthus > Helianthus annuus. The sequence goes on from NC_035441.2 coordinate 98,214,648, forward strand.
CCCAAGTGTCAGTAGAAAAGACAAAGTTATAGAAGCTTCTATCACCCACCACAGGGGCGTGCTCAGCGGACACGGGGCCATGATCAACTCTAAGATTCGCAGAATCTAGGGAAATCTTGATAGTACAGATACGCTTCTGCACACGGGGTCGTGCTCAGCGGACACGGGGGCGTGGTCAACTAATGCAGACAAACTGCAATTAATGAAGAAAGAGAAGGAGGATGGACACGGGGCCGTGCCCGAACTGCTATTCCGGCTATAAATAGGGGTGCTTGGCTCATTTGCAAACCATCCCTTGGCACACCACCTCTCTCACACTTCACCCACCCACCACCACCATCACAACACCATCATCCACCACCATCATCCATCATCCATCATAGAGTGTGTGAGTCATCTCGGGATCCAAGATTGATCGTAAGAGTTCTTGACAATCAAAGGCCATGTTTGCCTAAGTCTCTTACATCACTTGGTGAAGACAAGTGTTTAGTGTAATACTTTTTATTTTTAATCTTTTCGCACTTTTTATTTGGTTATGTATTAATGACTTTAATAACTAGTTTCTTATGTTGAAGGTGATTCTTCCTTATCGTTTGTCCGTGGTGTCTTTGCATTATTTTACTGTCTATATAAAATAAAAGATTTTCACCATTCATATCTCCATGGTCTATATGGAGATATGTTGGCTACTTGGTCGGGGGTTAAGGGAATGATTTGGTAAGAGTATTGCCATGTTCAGTGTATAGATCCTGCAAAGACCTGGGTCAAATTTAGTAGGATCTCCTTCAATACCCACCGGTATTGGATGGCGGGGGTCCAAACTCTTTGATCCCCTCATTTTAGTTAGTTTTATTTTTCTAGTTTAAAAACCTTTTTTCTAACTTTTGATTTGATTAGACGTTGAGGATAAACCGGGTACTAAAAGCTCTTGTGTCATTGGACGACCTCGGTATCTTACCAACACTATACTACGCTCACGATGGGTGCACTTGCCCATATGTGTGTTTAGTGTTAGTAAATATTGTGTTTTATAAATTTAAAACTTGGCTAAAAAGTGTAAAATGGCTTAAAATATAAATCAAAAATATATTACACTTCACGCACATCAAGTTTTTGGCGCCGCTGCCGGGGACACAAGGATTTTAAGAAAAACTTAAAATCGACGGCCTAATCAGTTTTTTTTTCAAAACCTTTTCAAAACGCGCGCACATTTTTTGCATTTTAGTTTAGTTTGCATTTACAGTAGCCTGAACACGGGCCGTGCTCACTGAACACGGAGTCGTGCTGCATATTTTTCATAAAAACACCCAGATACAGAGTCTGAACACGGGGTCGTGCTCACAGAACACGCCCCCGTGCTGCACAAAACCAGTAACTTTTATTCAAACGACCAGATACAGATCCTGAACACGGGGCCGTGTCCAGCCTCTGTTTCCGTTTTTATTTTTTGTTTTCTGGTCTCGAGACTCTTTTGTTGTCTGTTGAGTGATTCTTATGGATCAATACTTAGGAGGCTACAACTACACCTATGAGGAGGATGATTATTGGGAAGACTATTGTACTAATTGTGGTAACCCGCACTCGGTTCAATATTATGACTCATTTCAACCATCCACTTCATACACCTACTATGAGGAGCCCAGGTACGAGCCATCAACTTCATACACATCCTATGAAGACCAAAGGTATGAACCTTCTCCTTCATACTCATATTTTGATGAACCAAGGTATAAACCTTCATACTTATACTTTGAGGAACCAAGATATGAGCCACCACCTTCATATGCTTATTATGAGGAACCATGGCATGAACAACCCACCTCATATGAGTACTATGAAGAACAAAATTACGACCCTTATCCATCATATACTTACAATGAAGAACCATGGTATGAACCATCAACTTCATATGAGTACTATGAGGAACCAAGGATCGAACATCCGGATTCAAGCTTTGAAAATCCCGATCCTTACTCTATCGCCGATGTAACCGATAGGATATTAGAATACCTTAAAACTATCGAGCGATACATAAAAGAATCTCGCGCAAGGGAAGAGGAATCCCGCGCAAGGGAAGAATTTAATTGTTATAAAGAAGAGATAGTTGAAGAGGTAAAATGGAAGAACAAGTAAGTGAATAGCCGACACATGAGTTAAACAACGAAAAAAGGTGAGTCCGACAACGTTAAAATTCAAGAAGAGTCTAATTTTAAAGAAATTAATCTCTTGTCACCTTTTTTCGAAAATCATTGTTTAGTACCCACTCATGCAAAGTTTTTAAAAGAGTTAAACACTAACACTAAAATTGACGAAACGGTAAGCATTAAATTAACAAATGATCAAACTACGCTAATAAAAGAAGATCCATTTGAAATTAACATTAGACCAGTTCCATGTTTTTTTTCAAAATTCCTTTATTAGTAATATTACAATTGATAAAGATCTTTGTGTTAATATAATGCCAAACTACATTTTCGAAAAATTAAGTATTGGTGATTTTTCTCCACTTCAAATACCCATTTTTCTGTCTAATCGGAAAACAATAAAAGCAATAGGAATAGTTGAGGATGTGTTGGTCCAGTCCAATCAATTGGTGATCCCAACCGACTTCGTCATCCTTGATGACGCTCCACTAGTGTTGGGACAACCTTTTGTGAAAACCCACAAAGCGTTGATTAATCGGAAGAAAAGCAACTTACCCATTCAATTAGGGGCCCTAAAAAGGTGTGTCAATCTTGAACGATCAATGAAATATCCAATCGACAATGACGACCCCCTAATTGAAGATGAGCCAGAACCACCCGATAAGGTGGGTCTAGCCAAGGACCCTTATAAACGTGGCGCACCATGGAGGCATTCCGCCGAACTATCCTTAGTTTTAAATTAGTTTAACTTTTATGTTTTCTAGTTTAGTTTTAATTTTTAGGAATAAAGCACACTCAAAATGGTGAAGGTGTACTAAAGGACGTTAAAACCGCACCCCATGCACAAAAACAGAGCCTCCCGACAATTTTTCTTCATTATAGCAAGTTCAGCACGGGGCCGTGCTCAACCCAACACGCCCCCGTGCCCGAAAATCTGCAGAAAATGCCTAGTTCAGGTAACTGGACACGGGGCCGTGCTCACTGAACACGCCCCCGTGACCAGCCTTCTGTTTACTTTTGGTACTGGTAGTCTGGACACGGGGCCGTGCTCAGCCCACACCACCCCGTGTTCAGCTACCCAGTAAGATAAAATCTTGTTTTTAACCCACTTTTACACATTTTAATCAACCGAAAAACTTATTTTTGAGACACATTGAGGACAACGTGTAATTTAAGTGTGGGGGATGCTAAAACCTTGAATTTTGCAACTCCTAATTACAAGCCTTACACAAAACTCTATTAGAACCGCTAAACACCCCAAATTTTTTCAAAAACTTTTCATTTTTTTTACTTGTCTTGGTTTAATTTGGGAATTACAAGTTCTAAAAAATTTATATTTTTACAAATTTACAATCGATAGCGTCGTGATAAAAAGAACCAACATAAGAAAATTGTGAAACGGCATGACAAAACTAGTTAAAATTTGATTATACATACTTGATCACATAAAAACCCATTCCCACAAAAAGTGAGTTTTGAGCCTTTATTGAGCATACAAATACACATCTTTAAACGAAATGCTCATTTTTCATTTCTTGTGTGAATAGCCGCTTGGTTTCTTACGACTCTAGAACTTGCCATGACGATACATTCCCGGTCCTTACCAACTTAAACCCAAGTAAGTAAATGATGGAGGCATTAGGACTAACCCTTTTTATTTCAACACCATTATTTTTCTTTTTTTTAACACCTACCCAAAATCCCCCTAGTTAATCCCTTTGAGCCTAAACCTTTTCATTTCTTAACCCAAAACAAACACACTTTTACCCACCAAAACCCTTTTTCAGTTAAACCCTTTATTTTAGTAACAAGGCTCGGTTTTTCTTATGACTTCCTAATATATATATATATATATATATAATATTTTGATGATGAAGCCAAAAGAAATAAACAAACAAGTTTATCAAAAAGAACTTTGTTTGGAAGAAATGCTTCATCAAAATAGAAAGTTACAAAATAATAACAAGTCTTACGAAAACCGACGCTTTTTACGCCTTTCGCCCTTTTACTAACCACTAACCCAACCACCCACCTTTAGCCCAAGCCTAACCCTTCACCCCAAAAAGTCCTCTTAATATTTACAAAGGTATATAGTTAAAAAAGAGGAGGATTGCTTTCTTGACAAGCTTATGGTAGGAGTAAGTTCCATACCGCTCTCGAGAGATTCACTAAAAATACATCTTCGGCCGAGTGTTGAGTGATCCCCCGTGAGGTATGTGAACTTGTATATAAATGGAATTTTAAAAAGGCATGATATGCCCTAATAAGTAATTTGTCTTATGTAATGTTTTAAATAAATCATGACGAATAGGAATGTAAATAAATAAAAATAAAACTTAATAAAGAATCTTGGAAATCCCGACACTCTATGACAAGCCCAAAAACCTTCTCTTCTACCCGTTCCATTTGGGAGTGTAAAGCCACATTATAAAGAGTTTTGCTTGAGGATAAGCAAAGATTCAAGTATGGGGGTATTTGATGTGCACAAAATGCAACATATAAATTACATCAATTGTGGCATAAAACTAACCCTTTTTTAGTACTAATGTTGGAAAAAGTGTGTTTTTGTCTTCCTTTTGTATTTTCAGGATTAAAAGAGCTCAAATGAACAAAAGAAGCAAAAAAGGCGGCTAAATCTAACATAAATACAAGAAAAGGGACAAACGTGGCATGCCCGACCCCCCGACAACATCTTCCCAAGCAAAAACAAGAGAACAGAAGACTGAACACGCCTCGTGCTCAATGAGCACGGGGGCGTGCCCAAGTGTCAGCAGAAAAGACAAAGTTGTAGAAGCTTCTATCACCCACCACGGGGGCGTGCTCAGCAGAAACGGGACTGTGGTCAACTCTAAGATTCGCAGAATCTAGGGAAATCTTGATAGTACAGATACGCTTCTGCATACGGGGTCGTGCTCAGCGGACATGGGGGCGTGGTCAACTAATGCAGACAAACTACAATTAATGAAGAAAGAAAATGAGGATGGACACGGGGCCGTGCCCGATGGACATGGGGCCGTGCCCGAACTGCTGTTTAGGCTATAAATAGGGGTGCTTGTGCTCAGCTCATTTGCAAACCATCCTTTGGCACACCACCTCTCTCACACTTCACCCACCCACCAGCACCATCACAACACCATCATCCACCACCATGATCCACCACCATGATCCATCATCCATCATAGAGTGTGTGAGTCGTCTCGGGATCCAAGATTGATCGTAAGAATTCTTGACAATCAAAGGCCATGTTTGCCTAAGTCTCTTACATCACTTGGTGAAGACAGGTGTTTAGTGTAATACTTTTTATTTTTAATCTTTTCGTACTTTTTATTTGGTTATGTATTAATGACTTTAATAACTAGTTTCTTATGTTGAAGGTGATTCTTCCTTATTGTTTGTCCGTGGTGTCTTGGCATTATTTTATTGTCTATATAAAATAAAATATTTTCACCATTCATATTTCCACGGTCTATATGGAGATATGTTGGCTACCTGGTCAGGGGTTAAGGGAACGGTTTGGTAAGAGTCTTGCCTTGTTCAGTGTATAGATCCTGCAAAGACCTGGGTCAAATTTAGTAGGACCTCCTTCAATACCCACCGGTATTGGATGGCGGGGGTCCAAACTCTTTGATCCCCTCATATGTAAGCTACTATAAAACTTTAATCCGGCTACTTAGGACTGTATCCCTGCTGACTCAGACTACTTAGCCGAGGGTAACGTGGGCCTACTACAATAACTAAGATAATATCTTAAAAAGTGTAAAAGTGCGAAAATAATCAAAGGTTACACTACACATGAGTCGGATCCAAGTGATTCATCTTGTCTATCTGTTTTTATTTTTATTTTATTTTTCAGCATTTTAGTTAGTTTTGTTTTTCTAGTTTAAAAACCTTTTTTCTAACTTTTGATTTGATTAGACATTGAGGATAAACCGGTACTAAAAGCTCTTGTGTCCTTGGACGACCTCGGTATCTTACTAACACTATACTACGTTCACGATGGGTGCACTTGCCCATATGTGTGTTTAGTGTTAGTAAATATCGTGTTTTATAAATTTAAAACTTGGCTAAAAAGTGTAAAAGGGCTTAAAATATAAATAAAAAATATATTACACTTCACGCACATCACCATGGCCAACGGACATAGCCATATAGAATGCACACTGCCCCGGCCTTCCAATGATCACATCATAGTTTGAAGGTATATTGATAACCACAAAGGTGAGTGGTTGGACTCTCTCCTTCTGACCTTCGTTGAAACGAACATTAAGGGTCAGTTGCCCTAAAGGCTTAAGGGGTATGTCGGTAATACCTTTTATGGAGGTCCCAGAGGATTGAAGCCTTGAACGTTCTTCATTGCTCAAACGGTTGAAGAACTTTTCAAACATGATTTCGGTGGCAGCACTAGTGTCTATGTATGCTCTGCTTGTTTGTAATGTTCCCAAAGTAGCCTCAACCACAAGAGGGTTTGAAAGAGGGTCTTTCTCCGTTGGAGGGAAGCAAACACACTGAAGCTCCCAAGCTTCCAGCCGTTGCCTTTTGTGTGGAACCTTTCCATCAAAATCCACCATATTGACTTCCTTGCCCTTTCCTTCAGCCATTTTGTCCCTTACTCCCTTCACCAAGTGAGCAAGTTCCCTGGACTTAACGGCTTCTTCGATCCTTTTCTTAAGCTGGAAGCAATCATTGGTGTGGTGCCCCTTTTCTTCATGAAATTCACAGTATTGTGTGGAATTTTCGTTCTTCCTGCTTTTGGGGAGAGGCCTAGGAGGCCGAAAGTTTTGCTTAACTTCTTCTGTTGCAAGGATTCCTTGAGGGGTCTTGGTAAGGGGTGTGAAACTTAGGCCTTTCTCCCTGCTGGAAGGGTTCCGACCTTCAGACCTTCGTTGCTCTGAACCCTTTTGGCGTCTGTCATAGGAGTTAAAGTTCCCCCTTTTTCTAGCTGGGCTGTTGCCTCGCCAGCTGGATCCCCTTTTCCTTTGCTCTTTAATGTCTACTGCCTCCTCTCCCCGGATGTGGGCTTTAGCCCTTTCGAGAGCTTCTTCCAAGGTCTTGGGCAAGGATTTGTTGAAATCTCTTGTGAGATATTTGAATGTAATGGCGTTCATAAAACCGGCCACTCTCATTTTTTCGTCTGCCACTACATATGTTAGACCTTCCTTCTTGTATCTTTCTATGAACTCTCGGAGGCTTTCATCATCCCTTTGTTTTATCTGAAAGATTACTGTAGCATCTTTAACGTATCGCCTCTGCTGGGAGAAATTGGCCAGGAACCCCTTGCTGAGGTCATCGAAGCTTCGAAAGCTTTGAGCAGGTAAATCATTGAACTAGATTCTGGCCGATCCGACAGGGGTTTGCATGAACATTAAACAACATTCAGCATTTGACCATTTCTCAATTCTTGCAGCACCAATAAAGATCTGAAGATGGTCTTCAGGATCTTCAGTCCCATCATATGTCTTGATGTGGGACGGCATTTTAATCTTCGTCTGAAAATTATAATCCGCTATTTGCTGTGAGAAGCATGAGAGGTTACTCGGCTTGTAAGGTTTGGCCAAATCTTCTTCAACCCTTACACCCGTTTTATTGTTGTTATTGTTGTTCCCTTGAGTGGCAAGCACCTGATTAATAAAGTGCTGCCACAGGAAGTTGGCCATCATCTAGGGATAAGGTTGAAGCCTTGAAGGCTTCCAGGTGCAACTGGGCAACTAACTCCAAAGGGAGTGCTCATAACAGCACTTCGTGCCAAGGGGAGTACGGACAAAACTTGTTCCCATGAAGTTGTTGTTGAGGGTGGAAGACTCGTCACTTGAGACGGTAGGAGCTGGTCAAGGGCCAGCTCATGGCCCAAAGGAGCACCGTTTGTAGTTGGTTGGGACAAAAATAGAGGAAATGTTGTAGGATTTGGCCTTGCGGACAAATATGAGTTAGGGTTTGGAGGAGGATTACTGGGACCAGCCTCATCTCTAGACACCAAAGGTTGTGAGTTTGCAAAAGGAGGGATGGGGGGTCCAGGAGATAGTGTTGGCTCCGGCTCTCATAGTCTAAACGAATCCTCACTCCCTTGTCCCTTTCCCTACTCACATATTGGTTGAGGAGAGACCTCAACTCAAGGAAATTGTTGGCGACCCCTTCAGGGGTACATGTGATGGGGTTCCAGAGACACCGACATTAGGGGAAGGGATCCCTGATCTGGATGGAGTTGGAGTGCTGAAAGTGAGAAACTCGGGAGTGCTTTCCGGTGTCAAGAAAGAAGTTGGTATAGCTACATGAGCTTGGCTAGTACTTGGGGTACAGGTGTTTGGAACCTGATTCACTTCTCCCGGGGATCCACTTTCTGACATGGTAGTTTCAAGAGAATGTAACTACATTACTAGGTCTTTTTTGAAGAAAGTTAGTGGCGTAGCCCCATGGTGGACGCCAACTTGTTGATGCAATAAATAATAGACCAAGGATAGTAGCTGGGCTGGTTAGGCAAAAGGGTTGAAGGGTTCAACTTTGCCTAACGCAGGTCGTGGGGCCCCCCCACATTTGCAAGACGTGGAAAGAGGTTCACTAGTTTGATTTTGTTGTTTGCTCGAGATCCTCTACTGGAGTGTGTTCAGCTTCGGATGCTGGAGCAAAGGGAATATGTGTGTGTTGAATGTGAAAGAAAGTGACTTGCACAAAGCAAGTACTCGAGAAGAATGACCAGAGATTTCAGGAATCAGAGCTGGTCTTAGAATGTTTTTCACACTTAATGAAGTGTCTCATTTATAGGGAAAGCCGTCGCTTAAAGAGGAAGCTGTTTGACTAGTGAACATGCTTGCAGTGAGGGTTTTTCCCTTTTTGAGGTTGAAGCCTTTTGACCTGCGGATAAAAGGCTGTGCTCTGTGGACTCGTGCTACTTTTGCGGCTAGGGAGTTTGGTGAAGCAATCAGAGATGTGACTCTCTACTGTTCACGTACTGTTTTATCCAAACTCCCGGGTTTTCAACATTCGAACCTTTTAACCTTTTAAGCTTTAATGTGTCTAAGTCATTTTATTTGGTCTTGGGCTACCTCCGGTATCAATGACCTTTTAATATAATATCTCGTACATTTAATCACTAACAAGTGCCTGAAACTACTCTATCACCGAAGACGAGTAGGAGTAGTTACCACCACTGCCAAGAGCTCATCCATGCTAAACCATGAAGCTACACTTGAACTAAAGTGCATGCTAAAGTCAATTAGTTTTAGTGAGTTCTACTTTACATTGACGTTCTACTTTACATTGACAATTAGAAAACTTTAACATCATACAACGGAAAACATAACTCTTTGGTTAAAACATGTCTCATCGTAAAGAAAATAACATCAAAACATTTTCTTTTTTTTATAAAACGTATCATCATCACCGCCATCATAAGTCAAACTTTATTTTGTCTAGTTTGCAACATTTTATCAGTAGTCGTTGCTACCGGATCCATTACCTAGTTTTACAATCGAACACGTGGCAAGCCATAAGAGCACTACTCGTTAACATGCTTATAGTGGTCTAAGGTTCCTCGCGACCAGTGTACTAGGCTATAAAACACATTTCGCATTCATCCTCGTGATCATGATATGGCAAATTTCCACAATGCATTGACTTTCAAAACATTAAACCATTCCATATTCTTAAATTAGTGTAATTACGTATAAGGTTTGATGGCCTACACTATGTTTACACCACATCATTTCTTTTTATCAAAACCAGTTTGATCCATTACTTTACATCTTTATTCAAAAAAAAATGAATAGCATTACATGATATTTAAATCATGTCAAAATATTCAATAAAATATTCTTTCGGGTCAAAACCATTTTCTTTACAATTTGTAGACATGTTCATCTCAAACATTTTAAAAACATACTTTGTCATGTCTACACTTAAATAATCATTAAATCATTCTTGAGTATGCATCCCACCAAAACATGTAAACATGGTATTTTAGAACTCACTCTAGCCTATGCTACTGACCACGACATTCTACACATTCATTAACGCATATCCTATTATGCATCGTCCTACAATATACGAGTTTTCTCCATTAAAACACTTATTTATAAGTTAGTTACAAATTCAGGATTTATCTCGTTTCTCGATCCATTAAATACGTATCTCATAAATCCATTCCCCTTTACACGTTTATAACATTTTGTAAGGAACTGGCATCCTAAAACAGACTTTCTCTAAATCAGACTTCCGATTATTATAATTATTCCCAAATTTATAAACAGAGATCACTTCTCATGTTTCCTAAACCACACTTATGGCTTCCTCGGCAACCAAAAGATAGACAGAGATCATTTCTCATGTTTCCAGAACAACAATGTCTGGGAGTGAAGCCAAGTGTTGCTTCATTTGGTTGAAGGCTTCCTCTGCTTCTTCAGTCTATCGAAAGTCTTTCTTATTGGTACACCCCTGTAGGGTTTTAAAGAAAGGTATGGACTTTCTGCTAATTTTGACGTGAAATGCTTCAAGGCTGCGATCTTTCCATTTAAGCTTTCTACTTCTTTTTTGCTTTGTGGGGATTTTGTGTCAATGATGGCTTTGACCTTGTTGGGATTGGCTTTGATGCTTTGTTTTCCCACAATGTGCCCCAGAAACTTGCCTTCTTCAAAACCAAACGAACACTTAACCGGATTGAGCTTCATCTTAATCTTTCTCAAGTTCCGAAAAGTTTCTTGTATGTCGTCAAGCATTTGACCTTATGTCTTGCTTTTAATTACCAAGTCGTCAACATAGGCCTCCATGTTCCTGCCAACTTTCCCAGCGAACACTTTGTCCACCAGATGTTGATAAGTGGCACCTACATTTTTTAAACCAAAAGACATTTTCTGATAATAGAAGATACCTTTATCAGTGTGGAATGCAGTTTTCTCTTCGTCTTCCTTTTTCATTTGGATCTGATGATAACCCTTGTAGGCATCTAGGAAGCACTTGAATGGGAAGCCTGTGAGCGAATCAACCTTAAGGTCTATTTCAGGCAATGGGTAGCAATCTTTTGGGCATGCTTTATTTAGGTCTTTGAATCGATGTACATTCTCCAAGACCCATCAGGTTTGCGGACCATTACTGGATTGGCTACCCATGATTGATACTTGACTTCTTAGAGGATTCCGACTTGAACAAACCCTTCAACCTCCTGAAAGGCTGCGAGGCTTCTTTCCGGAGCCAGGCTTCTTTTCTTTTGGACCATGGGTTTCACACCAGGAAGAATCTTAAGCTCATGCTCAGCAATGTCGTGGGGGATACCGGTCATATCTTCCGGGCACCATGCAAAGATGTCGACATTGTGTCCTCAGCGAGGTTGGTGTTTACCCTTATCCTTTGCTGAGGATATTTTGGGTTTATAATCCATCCTTGTTCATCTTCTTCATTCTTATTCGAACTTTCCCCTTCAACCAAGAAAGCTTCTTGAGTAGGTTGAAGGGTTGCTATCCCTCTTTCAGTGGGAAAGTTTACAGTGCCTTGTTGGTGCATATGTCTGTCGACTACGTCTTGTATCGAGTCTTGTAATAGATTAGACAGATCAGGGCACGATATACGAGAAAAATGAAAAATATGTAGGTTGGAGCCAATTCGTACGAACTGGTAATGCCAGTTCTCACGAACTGACAATGGCCATTTCGTGTGAATCCATTCCGTGCGAATGGGCATGTGCCTCCATGCGAATTGGCATGCCTATATATAGTGGGCTTGTTCATTTCATTTGTAACTTTCTGATTCCGGTGTCGAGGTGCTGCCGAAGTGTCTCCAGCCTGTAAAACGTTGTGAAATCAATATAAGAGACAATTAATGTGATTCTAGTGTGTATACAGCTGAAATAACTCTGATACGTCTGTTTCCGCCTTTCGTATTGGACGAAAACTCTTCTGAACAACTCGTTTGGGTTACACAACGATCCTACAAGTGGTACCGGAACTAGTATCTGACTCCATGGAAGTATCCGAGGACAACAGAGAGAATAAAGAAAGAAAATTTGGTTAGTCAAACAAAGAAAGTTAAATTTTCAGATAAAACTGAACCACCAACGGACAAATTCAAAGTGTTTAAAATTCTACATTTGAAGTTGGTGAGAGTTCAAAACATTTTCACGAAAGAAATGTGAATCTTAACAACCAAAAGTGGGTTGTTAAGAAATCAGATGTTAAATCTGCGATGAATCTGAATCGTCAAAGTCAGAGGAGCCACAAAATGAGCTAAAAAGAGAAAAGTCAGTACCGGCAATGGATGATGTCAACTTTCCACCATTGCAGGCTGCAAATTTTAAATCAAAAATGAATGTTCAAACACTGAGTGAAAATAACTCGGATGCATCCAAGGCTGGTCAGGCTTGGATGTCAGCATTGTTTGCTTGGAAATCCTGACTTGCTGGAGCTCCCAAGTTGGTAATCGTGGAGCATGAATCGATATCTTTCTCAAAATTTAAAATTGTCATATTTCAATTTACAAATGGTATGATTGATAAGTGAACCTACAAGTGGTTGAAAAAGGGGATTTCACCTACAAGTGGTTAATCAAGGTCATTAAATTGAATTTGTTTTAATTTTCATACAAATGGTTGAAGAAACAATGTGATGAACCCCGATCTTGCAAGTGATTTCAACAAAACTTATTTTCCGGAAAAACCATTTTGATTAAAACAAACTTAAGTGTTTTGAAATAATAATGCAAAAATAGTTTGTTGTCAGGGGGAGTTCTGATTGTTTATGCCAAATGGGTGGAGAATTGAAGCAATTCACAACAGTTGTCATTTTATTTGTACAGTTTATTTTCAAATTTTTCTTAAAAATCAAAAATTAAAACATATTTTTGAATTTTAGGGGGAGTAAGAAATTTCAAAAAATCCAAAAACATTAGAAAATTTGAAAAAGCTAAAAACATGATAAAATCTAAAATCCAAAAACATGATAAAAAATCAAAAAAGAGTTTTGTTGAGAAAAAGAGGAAATGATAGTACATCAGTGGACTATCACAACGCGCTAAAGAATTGGAAAGTCAAATGTAATAAACGATCTCACTGATGATATGCCAGTAGGTTTTTATACATTCAGTAGATTGTTTTCGAGATATAAACCTAAATATGAATACTTACTTATCTCGTGGGGAACATCTCTCGGATATATGGGTAACCCCCGAAATATTGTTTGAAGGGCTTTCTATTTCTGACATACTAGGTCTTTGTGCGTGATGATATCTAAGGTATTATAACAGGACTTCTGATTTTTCGGAAGCAATAGCCTAGTCCTCGTATAATACTCTGCACTGCTTTAATCTTAAAAGCCCACCCTCATCATAAAAAATGATGAAACATTGAAAAATGCTAATCATGTGCTGTTGAAGAAAAGATCCCCAAACGGGACACAACTAAAGACGAGCCATCATCTCTCTGATTGAACGAAAGTTCTAACTTAAGCTCTCATGGTCTCGCATTACCCGTTTACATATATCATTAGTGTACATTCACCTGTAAGACTGAATATAGGAGTCTGGATACGAGAGTATATTCTGAGGTGGGACACGCGAATAAGTTTAAGTCAATTAAAACACTAATCTCGTATCTCGAAACAATTGAACTTTGTGTGAAAATTTAAGTGGATCAATATACTGACAATCTAAGTGAATCATTTAGAACTTAACATGTTTAAAGCTTAACGGTGTTAGTGATTTGTCTCATAAACTGATATGATCCTCTTACACAAACTAACAAAAATATTGTCTGTAAATATTTCTTTACTGCATCTCATTAAAAACAAAAACCCAAAAATAATGTGTTTTAGCATAAAATTTTGAAAAATCAAAAAGATTTTTATTTCATCTTATTTTCGACAACTGATGTTGAAAAGCTGATTTTCAAAATTCCGAGTGCTAAACATGATGAACAGTGGGTTGGGAGAGTTGACTTTGAAATGAAAATTGTTATAAATAAATCTACCCAAAAGTAGAGTGTTGATGTTGAATGATATCTACCAGTGATTTCTAAATTTGTCAAATTGTTAAATTTGTGAAATATAATTTGGGGTAGAGTTTGTGCAGATAGTGAATTCCAGACTGCGATCCCAGCTTATCGAAAGGGGGAGTCTGAGGACATAAGAGCCAGATACAGATTTTAGATCAACATCCAAGGGGAGTTTAAAGATTGTAAGATCAACATTCAAGGGGGAGTATAGATGCTGATAGAGAGAAGATAAAAGATTGAAGGATGCTTACAGTGTCAGATACTTTGGAAGAGCACGAAGACTGATCAAGACTGAAGACTTGTCATACCGAAGACTCGACACCGAAGACTTCGTCAACATCCAAGGGGGAGTCTGTTGGTGCATATGTCTGTCGACTTCGTCTTGTATCGAGTCTTGTAATAGATTAGATAGATCAGGGCACGATATACGAGAAGAATGAAAAATATGTAGGTTCGAGCCAATTCGTACGAAATGGTAATGCCAGTTCGCACGAACTGACAATGGCCATTTCGTGTGAATCCATTCTGTGCGAACTGGGCATGTGCCACTCCATGCGAATTGGCATGCCTATATATAGTGGGCTTGTTCATTTCATTTGTAACTTTCTGATTCTGGTGCCGAGGTGCTGTCGAAGTGTCTCCAGCCTGTAAAATCTTGTGAAATCAATATAAGAGACAATTAATGTGATTCTAGTGTGCATACAGCTGAAATAACTCTGATTCGTCTGTTTCCGCCTTTCGTATTGGACGAAAACTCTTCTGAATGACTCGTTTGGGTCACACAACGATCCTACATGCCTTGACCGACTGAAACTGCCATCCCGAACACACTCTGCCCTGGTCTTCCTATGATAACATCATAATTGGAGGAATGTTGATGGGAAGGTGAGCTGCTCGGTTCGTTTCATTTTTTCTTTGCTGAAACAAACACTAAGCGTTATTCGGCCTAAAGGTTTGATGGATATGTCGGCGATAACTTTGATGGAAGATTCAGACTGCTGAAGCTTGGACCGCTCGTCATTGCTGAGATGGTTGAAACATTTCTTAAACATAATCTTTGTGGCTGCTTCAGTGTCAATGTAAGCTTTTGTATGTCTTGATGGTTCCTATTTTAGCTTCTACAAAGGGTTTGAGAGTAACTCTCCTTCAAGTGGTGGGAAGCAAACACATTGGCGTTCCCATGCTTCTAGACGAGGGCGTTTATGGGAGGCCTTACTTTCAAAGTCCACCATGTTTACTTCCTTCTTTTTTCCTTCAGCCATCTTGTCTCTCACTCCCTTAACCAAGTGGGCTAGTTCTCCATATTTGACGGCTTCTTCGATCCTCTTTTTGAGTTGGAAGCAATCATTGGTATAGTGACCCTTTTCTTCATGAAACTCACAATATTGGTTTCAGTTTTCATTCCTCGTGCTTTTTGTAATGGCCGAGGAGGTCGGAAGCTATGTTTCACTTCTTCGGTTGCCAAGATCTCTTGTGGAGTCTTGGTCAAAGTTGTGAAGCTAATGGTTTTTTTCTCGGCTTTGAGGGTTTCTTCCTTCAGGTCTCCTAGAATCCGAGCTTCTAGAGTGTTTATCATAAGAATTAAAGTTTCCTCTTTTCCTGTTGGGACTATTGCTTCGCTAACTAGGAGCTCTTTTTCTTTGTTCCTTGATCTCAACCACTTTTTCTTCTCGGATGTGGGCTTCAGCCCTTTCAAGCGCTTCTTCAAGGGTTTTTAGGCAGGCATTTGTTGAAATCTCTTGTAAGGTACTTGGAATTGATGGCATTCATGAACCTTGCCACCCTCATCTTTTCATCAGTGCCTACATAAGTCAAACCTTCCTTCTTGTACCTTTCAATGTAGTCTCTAAGCCTTTCATCGTCACGTTGCTTTAATGGAAGATTACTGTGGCATCCTTAACATACCTCCGTTGTTGTGAGAAGTTGGCTAGAAAACCTTTGCTGATATCATAGAAGGTCCGAATTCTTCAATCAGGAAGGTCATTGAACCATATCCGTGCAGATCCCACGAGGGTTTGCATGAACATGAGACAGCATTCGGGGTTGGACCACTTTTCGATTCTTGCAGCTCAAGTGAAAATTTGGAGGTGGTCTTTAGGATCCTCGGTACCGTCTAGGTTCTTATGTGTGATGGCATCTTTATCTGGGTTTGGAAGTCATAATCGGTAGTTTTTGTTGGGTGAAACAAGACAAATTATCGGGTTTGTAAGGTTTGGTGAGGTCTCTCTCCACTCTTGATGTCGGGTTACTATTCAAGGTACCTTGGTGGGTGGCCAAAACTTGGTTGATGAACTGTTGCCAATGGAACTGTGCCATCATTTGTGTCATTATTTGTGGCATTAGGTGAAAACCTTGAAGGCTTTCTAGTGGCATAACATAATTCATTCCCATAGGAGTACTCATGGCTACACTTCGAGCCATGGGTAGGACGGCCAGGGCCTGTTCCCATGAACTGAACACAGGCGGGGAACACTTAGGGATGGCAAAAATACCCGTGCCCGACGGGTATACCCGAAACCCGACATAAATGGGACGGGTATACCCGATACCCAATGGGTATTGGGCCTGGTATGAGATTAGTTTAAAAAATTTTCGCGGGTATCTGTCGGGTATGGGATTAGGTGATACCCGACCCGATTACCCGAAACCACATACCCGTTTATCCGAACTATATACCCGATCATATACCCGATTTTTTTAATTTATATTTTTATTTTCCATGAACCCTTGTCTATTGATGATTTATTTTAGTATGTTCATAAAGTAAAAAAATAATATTTCTTTTAGTATATGCATTTAATAATAGTATTTACATTTTGTATATTGTGAAGTATATACATGTAGGGCTGTAAACGAACCGAACGTTCAGCGAACAGTTCGTGAACTATTCGGCGGGAAGTTCGTTTATGTTCGTTCGATTAGCTTAATGAACGAACACAAAAATTTTTTTTGTTCGGTTAGCTTAGCGAACGAACACGAAAATAGGTCTCGTTCGTTCGACTGCGTTCGTGAACGTTCGGTAACATGTTCGGTTACGTTCGTCCGTTTTCGTTTGATTATATTAAAAAATAATAAATAATAAACCTTTTATCTAAACATATTGAAAACTTAAAACCCTATTTTTTTCTAAGTTAGCTAAAATTTGGACATGCTAAGACATTTTTGGGGATAATTATGTCTAAGTTAGTTAAAATTATTCATCGTTTGGTGATGTATTAGATTTCTTGTGTTTTGATTTATCATTTGATGGTTGTATTTAACTACTTATATCCACTGTTTAAGGATAACAATATTTTTATTTTTTTATTTTCAAGTTAAATGTTCGTTTGGTTCTTTTTTATTTGCTTGCGTTCGTTTGTATTCGCTTGCGTTCATTTGTGTTCGAGACCAGTGTTCACGAACTGTTCGTGAACAACTAAATTTCCTTAACGAACGAACATGAACACAAACTTATGTTTGGTATACGTTCGTGAATAGTTCACGAACATGTTAATTTACTTAACGAACGAACACACAGCCCTAATTATAAATATTATAAAGTTATTATTAATTTATGATAAAACTTATATATATGTAATATACATTTTTAATTTATAATAGTTGTTGTATTAATAAATTATATAATAATTATAATAGTGAAAAATGTATTTAGAAATCCAAATGTATATCTTTTAACAAACTAATGGGTATACCAGATACCCGCGGGTATACCCGATACCTGACGGGTAATTACCCAACAAATACCCGACGGGTATTGGGTCGGGTATGAGACATGATTTTATAACCGGGTATGGGTATGGGATTACCAATACCCGACCCGAACCCGACCCATTGCCATCCCTAGGAACACTCGAAGCCGGTGACTGCAAGAGTTGATCGAGAGTGGTTTCATGCCCTATAGGTGCACCGGTTGCAACAGGTTGGGAGGTAGGTAAAGGAAAAGCAATCAGGTTTGGCCTCCCAACAACATAAGGGCTTGGGTTGAGTGGTAGGTTAGTTGTACTAGGACTAACTTCAAAGCATGATGTTGTAGATCGTGAGCTGCTTAGAGGGGGTGAGGGAGGACCAGGTGACAACGAAGGTTTAGACTCATTGTAGTCTAGCCTTATTCTTACCCTCTTCTCCATTTCTCTGCTCACATGCTGGTTGAGAAGAGATCTCAATTGTAGGAAGTTTCTGGCTACTCCCTTGGGCGTTAGATCTATGTGTTCCGATGAATGCATAGCATCGATTTGGGGAGGGGCAATCCCTAAGCCGGAAGGGGTTGGTGTTTGAAAAGAGGACAACTCCAGGAACACAATCCCCGTTCAAGTGCCTCGGGAGTAGAGAATGGTGTGGATATGGCTAGTGATGTTTGGCCAGCGTTTGGTGATGAATCTGTGTCACGAGGCACCTGATTCACCTCGCCGGGAGATTCACCGCCAGACATGGGACAACTTAGGAAAGTTGGAGCTACACTACTGGTTTTCGAGATGGATTTAGCGGCGTAGCCCCACGATGGGCGCCAACTTGTTGCTACAAAAAATATATTTCACGTGTCGAATCTGAAGAAGTGCCTGTCAGATGAGACCCTCATAGTTCCTTTTAAGGAACTCACTATCGACGAGCGGTTGCAGTTCGTCGAGGAACCAGTTGAAATCACGGACCGGGATGTTAAGGTCCTCAAGCACAAGAGAATCCCTCTTGTTCGAGTTCGTTGGAACTCCCAGCGTGGCCCAGAGTATACCTGGGAACGCGAAGACCAGATGAAAGAAAAGTACCCCCAGTTATTCGAAACCAATGCAACCACTACTGAGGCTGAAGCTACTACTACTGAATTTCGGGACGAAATTCCAAATCAACGGGGGGATGATGTGACACCCCAGGAAAACCAGTGAACGATATAACTTACCTAGCTTCCTCAGTGAGTGCGTACCAAATTTCGGGACGAAATTTCTTTTAAGTTGGGGATAATGTGACAACTCGAATTTCTAAGATTTTATTTCGTATTTATTGCACGTTCATGTAATTGCACAATTGATTTCCATGAAATTATATATGTTTGATTGTTTGATTGTGTATAGTTGTTGGTTATTTGTGAAACTTGTCAAATGTGTAAACTTGGTGGTGGAACTATGAAACAGTAAACCTGTCAAATATGAGATGGTGTGCATTTGTAAATTATATTAGTTAGGGGTGTAGAGAGCCATTAGTGAACTTGATTATACTTAACCCTAATCCCCTTTTCACTAATCACTTTCACCAAAACCAAAGCACGTACTCTCATTTCCTTGGCTCTCTAGCAATCATCACCAAATCATTTGGCACAAGAAAATCATCACTCTTGATTCCTCTTTCTCTAGAATCATTCAAGGTAATTGTTAGGTATTAGTTAGGTATTAGTTAGGGTTGTTGGTTATTTGTGAAACTTGTCAAATGTGTAAACTTGGTGGTGGAATCATTCAAGGTATTAGTTAGGGTTGTTGGTTATTTGTGAAACTTGTCAAATGTGTAAACTTGGTGGTGGAACTATGAAACAGTAAACCTGTCAAATATGAGATGGTGTGCATTTGTAAATTATATTAGTTAGGGGTGTAGAGAGCCATTAGTGAACTTGATTATACTTAACCCTAATCCCCTTTTCACTAATCACTTTCACCAAAACCAAAGCACGTACTCTCATTTCCTTGGCTCTCTAGCAATCATCACCAAATCATTTGGCACAAGAAAATCATCACTCTTGATTCCTCTTTCTCTAGAATCATTCAAGGTAATTGTTAATGATTTGTGCTTGATTGTTTATTGATTTCTTAATTCTTGAATGATTGTAAACCCTAGTCTCCACATGATGCTTCTGTGTTTTTGATTGATGTTGATTACTGTGTGATGAACATGATTAGTCATTTAATCGATTGCTTGGTGATCAAAATGCACGACTTGTTAGATCATAACTGTGAATCATTCTGATAATTGTGATTAGAATGTATGAAACTAGGGTATTGGATTGATGAACGTAACTGATGGTGTTGTAGAGAGCGTAACTGTTGAAATCGTTTCAATGTAATTGAATCTCCATGAATTATGTTAAGTCTGAGGTTTATAATCATGTTTGTCTGAGTTTAATTGTTAATTGAAGTCTGAGTTTGTTATATGTATAATGGACCGAACTTAATTGGTTTGTAAATGGACCGAACTTAATTGATTAGTAATGGTCCGAACTTAAATGAGTCACATGGTCCGAATTTAAGTGGTGCACTTGGTCCGAGTTTAATCATCAAGGGTTGGTCCGAGTTTAATTTAAGGAACATTGGTCCGAGTTTAATGGAATGAATAAGGACCGAGTTTAATTTCCATGTGTGGTCCGAGTTTATACTCATTGCATGGAGTCCGAGTTTAATGGTAAGACAATTGGTCCGAGTTTAAAGTGTTGGGCCGAGTTTATTAGTTTGTTGTTTGGACCGAGTTTAAGAGTTAAGGTCTGAGTTTAATACTCTAAAGGCTGGACCGAATATATATGTGAATGCCAGGTCCGAGTTTAAGGACCTCCCATGGTCCGAGTTTATTGTTTTTGCAAGGCCTGAGTTTTACAAACCCTCATGTTAACCGAGTTTATTAACACAAATGAATGAGGTCCGAACTTGTTTATCATGCTTAGCCCGACCTCCTTACTTGTGATGTAGTACCGAGCCCTCATGCCCTATGTTTTGTTTAGGTGTTAGGCTCTGTTGACTGTCAAACTTGCATGCGTTATGTAGAATTGGAACTTTACAAAGTGATGTATGAAGCGTGTTATCTGTAAACATCGGTAAATAGAGCCTATTGTATGATCCGTATGTTCTGTGCATTACAGCATGTTACTGTATGATATCGTATCCGATTGTATGATATCTCATGTGTTACCCAAGTTTTGAACAGGGGAGACCCCCCCTATACTTGTCTGAGTTTTTGAGTGATGCATGATCCTGTAAATGTCCATATGAATTACGCGAATTGTATGAATGAGTTAACTATTACGTGATACATGATTGATACATGATATTGGCTATCAAGCACTATGTGACATTAGATTACATGCGTATCATTTCGAACGTGAACTGATTTGTTATACGTGCATACAATAGGACTTGATTAATTACTTGTGAGTGCATAACATAGCATACCGAGCAAACCAAGGTGAGTTTACACTCTTACCAAGGCATGGGATTCCCGGGGTGTTGGGAATGGGATTGAGAGGTTGATTAGATACTCTATTGACACTATGACTAGACTACCACTTTACTATCCTCGGTTGTGAAGGATACTTATAGTTATGAGTAGTCTAGTGGTTATACAACGTGGAACACCACCACCAGTAACGTGGAACACCACCACCAGTAACGTGGAACACCACCACCAGTAACGTGGAACACCACCACCAGTAACGTGGAACACCACCACCAGTAACGTGGAACACCACCACCAGTAACGTGGAACACCACCACCAGTAACGTGGAACACCACCACCAGTAACGTGGAACACCACCACCAATAGAACATACAATCGGCCCAGTAGAGCCACCTGTTACAAACGAACTTACTATTACGCATTTACTTTCTGTGAACTCGCTCAACTAGTTGTTGATCATTCTGTTACATGCCTTGCAGATCGTTAGGTACTTGGAGCTTGCACTGGAGAAGCGGGTCGTTGTGGACAAGGATCGTGACTTTTCTGTTAAACTATTATGACACTTAAAACTGTTAACTACTACTGGTTTATTTACTATGCTTCCGCTACATTTTGAAACGATGATTTGTTTGATCACCTTTTGTATTGAATGGATGGTTTTCATTTATTTTACTTAATATTAAATGCATGTTCAATATGATTGGTGGCTTGATCCTGGTCAGTCACGCTCCCAAGCGGTGATACTCCGCGTGTGGATTTTGGGGGGTGTGACAGATTGGTATCAGAGCCATTGGTTATAGAGAACTTGGTTTTAATATGGGAAAACGTTTTTATTAAAACCAGACTATAACCAGAACAGTGCTCTCAACGATCCACAACGACGCTTCGCTCCACGTGCAAGGCTCAACTTCCTAGGTAATAAGGTTTATGTTTATTGCCTACATGCTAGAATTTGCATAGAACTTTGCTCGTAGTATGCTTACATTACCTTGCTCACAACTTGTCATTGCATGAGAATACTTATGTGCTTACACTCTTCTGTCATCGCACTATTCGTGAACCATTCTTACTTATGCTACCTTTACTGTTCGATCATGTCTGGACGTGTTGACATGACTCAAGCCCAGTTGACGGCTCTCATTAACGAACAAGTTGCTGCGGCACTTGCAGCCGCACAAGCAGGAAGTATAACCTGCTATTCCGGACCTATTCTAGGATGTTAGATCCTACTCTCGTGACCCAACTTTCGCGCTTAACCTTGACCTATCTTTCTCGCGCAACGGGTCAGAACGCATAGCAACATGCCTGCACATTCAAGAACTTCATGGACTGTCGTCCAAACACATTCAGTGGCCCAGAAGGAGCAGTTGGACTACTCCATTGGTTTGGGAAGCTCGAGTCGGTATTCGAGATGTGTGAATGCCCTGAGGCTCGCAGGGTCAAGTACGCCACTGGTACTTTGGAAGAAATCGCGCTAATCTGGTGGAACGCGCAAGTACGGATACTAGGGTTGGCAACTGCTAACGCCACCCCATGAAACGAATTCAAAGAACGCATTAAAAGGGAACACTGCACACGTTATGACATCCACAAGTTGGAAGTGGAGCTTTACCATTTGAAAATGACGGGGTCAGGAATTGATGCTTATACGAAACGGACGAACGAATTGGCCATCTTGTGTCCAAGCATGGTGGACCCTCCAAGCAAGCGTATCGAGTTGTACCTCAAGGGTCTAGCCTCAGAAATTCAGAGCCATGCTACATCGGCTAACCTCGACAATATCCAAGACATTCAGTGTCTTGCTCATCGCCTCACCGATCAGGCAGTGGATCAGAATAAACTGCCTAAGCACGTCAGCGCTACTGCTACAGTCACCCCTTCAGCTACTCCCGCTACTCCTAGTGACAACAAGCGGAAATGGGATGGGTATTCCAGCAAGGGTTCAGCTACCGTTCGGTCTCAAGCACAACAGCAGCACAAGAATAGTGATCGCCAGAGCACGGCAGAAGCTAAGGATTCAGGAGCCCACGGCTTGCACATCGGAATCGCCAGCAGCAACAGCAAGCAGAAATCCTATACAAAGAAAAGATTGTTCGCATTCCTCGTTCTGGTCAAGAACCTCTCGAAGCTCAAGGCGACAAGAGTGGTGCCGTGGTTGGCATCACCTCTTTCTTGAAGGCTCAGAAATGTTTGCGGAAGGGCCACACCGCAACTTTGGCTCTCGTTACTGACTCATCAGCGAAAGGAAAGAAGTTGGAAGACCATTCAGTTGTACGCGACTTTCCTCAGGTGTCTCGCAGGGATTTACCTGGTCTACCGCCGCATCATCAGGACGAATTTCAAATCGAGCTCGCTCCAGGAGCAGCACCCATAGCTCGAGCACCGTATCGCTTAACTCCACCAGAATCGGAAGAACTATCGACGCAGCTACCAGGAATCTTGGATAAGGGATTTATCCGACCTAGCTCTTCGCCTTGGGGAGCTCCAGTGTTGTTTGTGAAGAAGAAAGACGGTACGATTAGAATGTGCATCGACTACCGTAAACACAACAAGGTGACGGTGAAGAACCGTTATCCTCTTCCACGCATAGATGACCTATTCGACCAGTTGCAAGGGTCGTGTTACTATTCCAAGATTGATTTAAGGTCAGGGTATCATCAGCTGAGAGTCCGGGATGAAGACGTCTCCAAAACCGCTTTCAGAACTCGTTACGGTTACTACGAGTTTCTTGTTATGCCATTCGGGCTTACGAACGCGCCTGCAGTCTTCATGGATCTTATGAACAGGGTGTGTAAACCTTATCTTGACAAGTTTGTCATTGTCTTCATCGACGACATTCTGATCTACTCCAAGAGTCAGGAGGAACACGAGCAACACCTACGATTGATTCTGGAACTTCTTCGAAAGGAACAGCTGTACGCCAAGTTTTCTAAATGCGACTTCTGGCTTCGTGAAGTCCACTTCTTAGGCCATGTGGTGAACAGGGATGGGATTCATGTTGAACCATCCAAGGTAGATTCGACCAGGAACTGGCCAGCACCACGTACACCGACGGAAATACGCCAATTCTTGGGTTTGGCGGGTTACTACAGGCGATTTATTAAAGACTTCTCAAAGATCGCGCAACCACTTACTATGCTAACACAGAAAGGTGCCGTTTACAGATGGGGTAATACGCAAGAGACCGCTTTTCAGTACTTAAAGGATGGGCTTTGCAGCGCACCTATTCTCTCATTGCCAGAGGGCACGGATGACTTCGTGGTATACTGTGACGCATCAATACAGGGTCTGGGTTGTGTATTGATGCAACGTGATAAAGTGATAGCCTACGCTTCTCGGCAACTCAAGGTTCATGAACGGAACTACACGACGCACGATTTAGAGCTGGGAGCTGTTGTTTTCGCGCTTAAGATATGGAGACACTACCTGTACGGTACCAGGTGCACGATTTACACCGATCACAGGAGTCTCGAGCATATCCTTAAGCAGAAGGATTTGAACATGCGTCAACGACGATGGGTCGAATTACTTAACGATTATGAATGTGCCATCAAGTATCATCCAGGCGAAGCCAATGTTGTGGCTGACGCCCTTAGTCGAAAAGACACTCTACCGAAGCGCGTGCGAGCGCTACAACTTACTATTCAGTCTAGTCTTCCTGCACAGATACGAGCTGCTCAGTTAGAAGCACTGAAACCCGAAAACGTCAAAGCTGAAGCCTTACGCGGCCCAAGGCAACGCATGGAACAAAAGGAAGACGGCGCCTACTATGTAACGGGGCGTATTTGGGTCCCACTTTATGGCGGTTTACGCGAACTTGTAATGGATGAAGCTCACAAGTCTCGCTATTCGGTACATCCAGGGTCGGATAAAATGTACCACGACATCAGCACTACTTATTGGTGGCCTAGTATGAAGGCTCACATCGCTACGTACGTTGGAAAATGCTTAACCTGTGCGAGAGTCAAGGTTGAATATCAGAAACCAGCTGGTCTACTTCAGCAACCTAAGATACCACAGTGGAAATGGGAAGAAATTTCCATGGATTTCGTTACGGGCTTACCTAGATCCCAGCGTGGGAATGACACTATTTGGGTGATCGTTGATCGACTCACAAAGTCTGCTCACTTCTTGCCTATCAAAAAAACGGATAAGTTTTCTACCCTAGCAGACGTCTATCTTAAAGAAGTTGTTTCGAGGCACGGAGTGCCCACCTCTATTATTTCGGATCGCGATGCACGATTTACGTCAGAGTTATGGCAAGCGATGCACAAATCCTTTGGCTCACGATTAGACATGAGCACGGCATATCATCCTCAGACGGATGGGCAGTCTGAGCGAACGATTCAAACACTTGAAGACATGCTTAGGGCATGCGTTATCGATTTCGGCAACGGCTGGGAAAAACACCTCCCATTGGTGGAGTTTTCGTACAATAACAGTTACCATACCAGCATTCAAGCCGCTCCATTTGAGGCATTGTACGGACGTAAATGCCGGTCACCTCTCTGTTGGGCAGAGGTGGGGGATAGTCAAATTACGGGTCCAGAGATTGTAGTGGACGCCACAGAAAAGATTGCGCAGATACGACAACGCATGGCGGCAGCACGCGACCGTCAGAAAGCCTACGCGGACAAGCGTAGAAAGCCATTGGGATTTGAGGTCGGGGACCGGGTTTTATTGAAAGTCTCACCCTGGAAGGGTGTGGTACGTTTTGGCAAAAGGGGCAAACTGAATCCGCGGTACGTCGGACCATTCGAAATCTTAGAAAAGATTGGCAAAGTGGCCTACAAACTGAACCTACCAGCTGAACTCGGTGCAGTTCACAATGTATTTCACGTGTCGAATCTGAAGAAGTGCCTGTCAGATGAGACCCTCATAGTTCCTTTTAAGGAACTCACTATCGACGAGCGGTTGCAGTTCGTCGAGGAACCAGTTGAAATCACGGACCGGGATGTTAAGGTCCTCAAGCACAAGAGAATCCCTCTTGTTCGAGTTCGTTGGAACTCCCAGCGTGGCCCAGAGTATACCTGGGAACGCGAAGACCAGATGAAAGAAAAGTACCCCCAGTTATTCGAAACCAATGCAACCACTACTGAGGCTGAAGCTACTACTACTGAATTTCGGGACGAAATTCCAAATCAACGGGGGGATGATGTGACACCCCAGGAAAACCAGTGAACGATATAACTTACCTAGCTTCCTCAGTGAGTGCGTACCAAATTTCGGGACGAAATTTCTTTTAAGTTGGGGATAATGTGACAACTCGAATTTCTAAGATTTTATTTCGTATTTATTGCACGTTCATGTAATTGCACAATTGATTTCCATGAAATTATATATGTTTGATTGTTTGATTGTGTATAGTTGTTGGTTATTTGTGAAACTTGTCAAATGTGTAAACTTGGTGGTGGAACTATGAAACAGTAAACCTGTCAAATATGAGATGGTGTGCATTTGTAAATTATATTAGTTAGGGGTGTAGAGAGCCATTAGTGAACTTGATTATACTTAACCCTAATCCCCTTTTCACTAATCACTTTCACCAAAACCAAAGCACGTACTCTCATTTCCTTGGCTCTCTAGCAATCATCACCAAATCATTTGGCACAAGAAAATCATCACTCTTGATTCCTCTTTCTCTAGAATCATTCAAGGTAATTGTTAGGTATTAGTTAGGTATTAGTTAGGGTTGTTGGTTATTTGTGAAACTTGTCAAATGTGTAAACTTGGTGGTGGAATCATTCAAGGTATTAGTTAGGGTTGTTGGTTATTTGTGAAACTTGTCAAATGTGTAAACTTGGTGGTGGAACTATGAAACAGTAAACCTGTCAAATATGAGATGGTGTGCATTTGTAAATTATATTAGTTAGGGGTGTAGAGAGCCATTAGTGAACTTGATTATACTTAACCCTAATCCCCTTTTCACTAATCACTTTCACCAAAACCAAAGCACGTACTCTCATTTCCTTGGCTCTCTAGCAATCATCACCAAATCATTTGGCACAAGAAAATCATCACTCTTGATTCCTCTTTCTCTAGAATCATTCAAGGTAATTGTTAATGATTTGTGCTTGATTGTTTATTGATTTCTTAATTCTTGAATGATTGTAAACCCTAGTCTCCACATGATGCTTCTGTGTTTTTGATTGATGTTGATTACTGTGTGATGAACATGATTAGTCATTTAATCGATTGCTTGGTGATCAAAATGCACGACTTGTTAGATCATAACTGTGAATCATTCTGATAATTGTGATTAGAATGTATGAAACTAGGGTATTGGATTGATGAACGTAACTGATGGTGTTGTAGAGAGCGTAACTGTTGAAATCGTTTCAATGTAATTGAATCTCCATGAATTATGTTAAGTCTGAGGTTTATAATCATGTTTGTCTGAGTTTAATTGTTAATTGAAGTCTGAGTTTGTTATATGTATAATGGACCGAACTTAATTGGTTTGTAAATGGACCGAACTTAATTGATTAGTAATGGTCCGAACTTAAATGAGTCACATGGTCCGAATTTAAGTGGTGCACTTGGTCCGAGTTTAATCATCAAGGGTTGGTCCGAGTTTAATTTAAGGAACATTGGTCCGAGTTTAATGGAATGAATAAGGACCGAGTTTAATTTCCATGTGTGGTCCGAGTTTATACTCATTGCATGGAGTCCGAGTTTAATGGTAAGACAATTGGTCCGAGTTTAAAGTGTTGGGCCGAGTTTATTAGTTTGTTGTTTGGACCGAGTTTAAGAGTTAAGGTCTGAGTTTAATACTCTAAAGGCTGGACCGAATATATATGTGAATGCCAGGTCCGAGTTTAAGGACCTCCCATGGTCCGAGTTTATTGTTTTTGCAAGGCCTGAGTTTTACAAACCCTCATGTTAACCGAGTTTATTAACACAAATGAATGAGGTCCGAACTTGTTTATCATGCTTAGCCCGACCTCCTTACTTGTGATGTAGTACCGAGCCCTCATGCCCTATGTTTTGTTTAGGTGTTAGGCTCTGTTGACTGTCAAACTTGCATGCGTTATGTAGAATTGGAACTTTACAAAGTGATGTATGAAGCGTGTTATCTGTAAACATCGGTAAATAGAGCCTATTGTATGATCCGTATGTTCTGTGCATTACAGCATGTTACTGTATGATATCGTATCCGATTGTATGATATCTCATGTGTTACCCAAGTTTTGAACAGGGGAGACCCCCCCTATACTTGTCTGAGTTTTTGAGTGATGCATGATCCTGTAAATGTCCATATGAATTACGCGAATTGTATGAATGAGTTAACTATTACGTGATACATGATTGATACATGATATTGGCTATCAAGCACTATGTGACATTAGATTACATGCGTATCATTTCGAACGTGAACTGATTTGTTATACGTGCATACAATAGGACTTGATTAATTACTTGTGAGTGCATAACATAGCATACCGAGCAAACCAAGGTGAGTTTACACTCTTACCAAGGCATGGGATTCCCGGGGTGTTGGGAATGGGATTGAGAGGTTGATTAGATACTCTATTGACACTATGACTAGACTACCACTTTACTATCCTCGGTTGTGAAGGATACCTATAGTTATGAGTAGTCTAGTGGTTATACAACGTGGAACACCACCACCAGTAACGTGGAACACCACCACCAGTAACGTGGAACACCACCACCAGTAACGTGGAACACCACCACCAGTAACGTGGAACACCACCACCAGTAACGTGGAACACCACCACCAGTAACGTGGAACACCACCACCAGTAACGTGGAACACCACCACCAATAGAACATACAATCGGCCCAGTAGAGCCACCTGTTACAAACGAACTTACTATTACGCATTTACTTTCTGTGAACTCGCTCAACTAGTTGTTGATCATTCTGTTACATGCCTTGCAGATCGTTAGGTACTTGGAGCTTGCACTGGAGAAGCGGGTCGTTGTGGACAAGGATCGTGACTTTTCTGTTAAACTATTATGACACTTAAAACTGTTAACTACTACTGGTTTATTTACTATGCTTCCGCTACATTTTGAAACGATGATTTGTTTGATCACCTTTTGTATTGAATGGATGGTTTTCATTTATTTTACTTAATATTAAATGCATGTTCAATATGATTGGTGGCTTGATCCTGGTCAGTCACGCTCCCAAACGGTGATACTCCGCGTGTGGATTTTGGGGGGTGTGACACAAAATGTTTATGTTTTACTGTTGTTTAATGTTTGAAGTGAAGAATTGACCAAGCAAGATGCAAGATCTAGAGAGAGGGAGAATATGGTGTGTGTGTTTGAGTGAAGGGAGTCTGCTATTTATAGAAGAAAGGATCTCTTATAAGGAGAAACATTTGACTCTTGATCCAAGACTGCAGTTGAGGACTTGCCCATTTTGGTTAGTGAAAGGCTTTTGACCTACGGATAATAGAGTCCACTCTCCCACATGTGCCTGTTGCTGCTGGATGAGAGAGTCCACACGTAAAGCATGATGTGACTGGACACTGTCTCGTTCCTTTTGCTGCTTATGACAGCTGCTTACTTTCGAACCTTTTTGGCTTTTAACGTTTTAAACTATTTCACGTTTTGATCAGTTTATTAAGCTTTGATCTACCCACGTCATCACCTGATGTTGAAACCGGTTTGAATGATTAACAAGAACATGATATCTCATACAAGTGTTTGTGTTCAATGTAATATATGATATTTACACCCCTAATACACATATAACTAATTTGTCAATTTTCTAAGTACTTTGGCATGAAATCTCTATTAATATAATATAATTGTTTCGTTGTTAGGGATTTTATTAACTAGGTACAATCTTTATTAACTAAGTTCTTTTAAAAGACTCATAACACGTAACCAATACTTTATGAAATTGTAATCAGAATGTTTTTGAACTCAAAACCTTTGGTGACCTTAAAGAGTCTTCAACGAGGAGAATCCAATATATGTTTTTTTTAAATAACCAAGTTGCTGTTGGCACAAGTTGGTGTTTGGTTCAATGGAAGAGGATGTAAAACACACATTAGACATGAACATATACAAGGTTTTTTTATGCTTCCTATATCCATAACACTGATCTAATGCATTGGATGTCATATTAACTTACGATGCATGCCAATGTTTGGATTCACCCGTAATTCATTTGGTCATGGTTCATTCAAATGTATAATTAACTTTCTTGTGTTAAAGTTTATATAAAAACAATACGATTAAATATGTATCTTTTTTGCGACTCATTGTGTCTTCCTTTCTCGACATTGTGTTATATTTTTCGTCATTGTGTCATCTTGTTCAATTTATTATGTCTTTGTACAGTTCTTATTTTTAGGAGTGTTTGTAAAATAACTTAACCCATATTATACATAGGATTGTTTATAACCTATATATATTTGTTGTCTTATTATTCTCCCATATAAATCAACAGAATTATTGTTGTTTATTTGATTCAAAAGCTTATTTGGATTATTAACTTAAATGGCTTGAAGTGACCAAATCCAAAAACAAAAACTGACGGTTAACCAAATGACGAGATTTTCATTCCAATCATCAAGGCAAATTACCTAACGACGTACCCTAATAACTGAAATAACGACTGTTTATAATCGAACAAATCAATTGTGAAAATCTCCTAAACAACAAAATCTTTATTATAATTTTTCTTCTAAAGTTTATGGTAAGCGATAAGCGTTTATGGTGCAACTTGGAAATGTGACCCTTCGATTCAATATAAATAATCGATTATATAGAAAAGGGCACGTTGATAAGTGGTGTTTGTGTTTTGTGCCATTAAAAGCAAACTAACTTTGTGTTTACTCGAATCCCATATGCTTGTAGGTGGTGACTTGTGAACTAAATTGTACATACACAATTATTAGTTCTGGACTTGAGTTGTTCGTTGATAGTCTCGTGATAAAAATAATCAATTAAGAAAATTATAAAAAAAGTGCATAACAAATCTTTGTAAAATTTGATTATATATATTTTTACACTATACTTTTTTTCTTACAGAAAGTGAGTTTTGAGCCTTTATCGAGCATACAAATACACATCTATACTAATTGCTCAATTTTTTCATTTCTCGTGTGAATAGACGGTTTAGTTCTTACAAATCTAGAACTTGCCAAAACAATACGTTCCAAATCCTTACCGACATAAATCCAAGTAAGTAAATGATAGAGACATTAGGATTAAAACCCATTTTTCATTCTAAACCTTTGTTTTTATTTTCATCCCTTACCAAAACACTCCCTTAGTTAAACTCCTTTGAGCTTTAACCCTTTCGTTTCTAAACCCGCAAAAATATTTTGCAAAAACAACCACCCACATCCACAAAACTTTTTATTTACACCCTTTATTTTTGTAAAAAGTTTGGTTATAAAATTATGAGTATGGCTTAGTTTCAACTTGGTAAAAAACATTAGCTAAAGTCTTTTTTTTGCTAAGCCACAAAGCAATGAAAAAACCGACACTTTTTAAGCTTTTCACCAATTTAGCTAAAAACACCTACCCGAGCCAAAACCTACCCTTTTAAAAGCGCTCTTGATATTTACAAGGATTACACGTCAAAAGGGAGGAGGTTTTATTATTTGTCAAGCCTATAGTAGTAGTAAGTTCCATACCGGGTCCTAGCGCTTTCACTTAAACATCTTCGGCCGATTGTTGAGTGACCACTTTTGAGGTGTGTAAATTTGTATATAACTAAATAGAATCTTATAAAGGCATGTTATGCCCAAAACAAATAACTTTTCTTAAAATGCGTTTTAAATAAATTATGACGAATAAGATTGTAACTAAAATAAATACAAAATAAATTTAGAACTTGAATTCCCGACACTCTAAATATAAACCCAAAACCTCTCTTCTACCAATTATGTTTGGGTGTGTAAGCCACATTATAGAGTTTTGCTTGAGGACAATCAAAGATTCAAGTGTGGGGGTATTTGATGTGCGCAAAATGCAACATACAAATTACATCGAACAAGCCATAAAATCAACCCTTTTTCGGTACTAATGTTGGAAAAAAAATATGTTTCTTTGTTTATTTTTAATTTACAGGATCAAAAGAGCTTAAACAGATAAAAGGAACAAATTAACAGTAGAAACCAACACAAATACAAAGAACAAGGATTGATACGACTTGCCGAACCCCCATTCACATCCAAAACAACAAAAATAACAAAGACAGAAGCTTAAGCATGGTTTCGTACCCACCAGGCATGGGGTCGTGCCTAGTCAAGATTCCCTCCAGAAAAAGACAACAGCAAAAGACAAACCAACATTGGGCCGTGCTAAGTCAACATGGGCTGTGGTCAACTCTAGGATTCGCAGAATCTGAGATAGTATAACAAGTACACTCACCACGAGTCCGTGTTCTGTCACCACGGGGCGTGTTAGTATAAGATCTGACATCTGCAGTTAATGAAGGGAGAGATATAGAAGATCATGGGGTCGTGCTAGGAGGGCACGGGGCTGTGCCAGACCTCTATTTTTAATTATAAATAGAGGTGCTTGGTTCAAGAGAAAGGCATCCCTTGGCAAACCACTTCTCTTACACTTGCCATCGGTCTACCACCACTATAACACCAACACACACCACCATCATTCATCTTTCATCTTTTAGAGTGTGTAGTAGTCTCCGGATCCAAGACCGATTTTAAGTGTTCTTGTCAATCAAAGGCCATGCTTGGCTAAATCTCTTACATCACTTGTTGAAGACAAATGTTTTATGTATTACTTTTGATTTCCAATCTTTGGCAACTTTTTAATTGGGTATGTATTAATGACTTTAATAACTAGTTTTTTTTTTATATTGAAGGTGAACCTTATTTAATCATTTCTTCATGTTTTGTTGATTCGCTCATTCGTGTCTTTACAGTCTATATAAAGCGTGTTAACTGATAAGAAGGGGGTTAGAAGGGTGGTTGGGTAAAGTTCTTACCTCGTTTAATGTATAGATCATGCGAGGACCTGATTCAAGCTTATTAGGACTTCCCTTGAGGTGGATAGCATCAAATCGGGGGAAGTAAGAACGACTTGTAATCCCTTATAAATAAACTACTATTCAAACTTTATCCGGCCTTGCGGGACTGTATCCTTGCTGACTCAGACCAATATGGCCGAGGGTAACGTTTCCTTCACAAGAGAGGCCTACACTTTTCGCATTAATAACTTATTTAATTATCTTTCAATAATCCGACCTTGTGGGACTGTATCCTTGCTGACTCAGACAAATAGTGTTGAGGGTAACGTCGCCTTCACAAGAGGGGCCTACCACTATAACTAAGATAATCTCTTAAAAAGCCCAAAGTCCGGAAATCATCAAAGGATACATAAAAGAGGAGTTGGAACCAAGTGATTCCTTCTTGTCTATTTGTTTTTCCTTTCATTCACGTTTTTTATTTCTAGTTTTCTTTTTAAAACTTTTATCAAAATTTGGTTAGATTAGACGTTAACGATAAGCCAGTATTGAAAGCTCTTATGTCCTTGGACGACCTCGGTATCTTACCATCATTATATTACGTCTACGATGGGTGCACTTGCCCTAATGTGTGTAGAGTGATAGTATTCTATCGTATTTTATAAATTAGCTTGATCCACGAGTAAAAAGTGCTTTAAATATATCAAAAAAATATACACCCGCACTCACTCACGTCACAATCGATAATCAAACTTAACGCATTCTTGACCAAAATCACTAAATCATGTATCATCAATGTATATTCTCCTAATATATATATATATATATATATATATATATATATATATATATATATATATATATATATATATATATATATATATATATGTATAGAGTAAGGTTAACATACAAAAAGCCTTATCATACATCACGTAGGAGACAATGGTAACCGTTGGATCAGATGTATAATCACGCATGGGACCACATAATCACGCATGAGACTACATAATCACGCATAGGACCACATAATCACGCATGGGACTATAATCACGCACGTTCTATGATAATAACGCACGTTATATTTTTTGTCATGTATGTTAATGTAGGTTAAGCCTTGAAGTACATTATACTTTCTCTATATGTATATATATATATATATAGGGGACCGCTAGAATGAGAACCACCTCGAGTTGTAAGAACCGCGAGAACCACACCTACGGGGCGAGGTGGACCAAATTTTTTTTTCAAAAACGTAGATGCATGTATTATAAACACATTCGTAAAAAAAAATTTAAAAAAAAATGCCGTGCGTGTAGTTTTTTACACCACAAGTTTGTGGTTTACGAGTTCCGTAAATTTACGGAACTCGTAAACCACAAACTTGTGGTGTAAAAAACTACACGCACAGCATTTTTTTAAATATTTTTTTACGAATGTGTTTATAATACATGCATCTACGTTTTTGAGAAAAAAATTGGTCCACCTCGCCCCGGATCAAGTAGTTCTCGCGGTTCTTACAATTCGAGGTGGTTCTCATTCTAGCGGCCCCCTATATGTGGAGTAAGTGTCGATTTATCATTTCTAGTTATAATAGTTCTTTTTGACTGATAATAGTTCTTTTTGCTTTTGTATTATGTGGAGTAAGTGTCGTCTAAATAAAATAATCGAATGTTTAACGAATGCGACCGATTTACGATTGTGAATAGTAGGAAGTAACAATGCGATAAAGTTAACTAATCAGTAATCAAACCGATCTAACTATCATCGAACTCGAAACTCGAATTACGCGAATTTTGGTGTGGTTATACGTGTGTGTGTGCCTTATGTGTTACCTGTGCGTGTTTACTTTATGATTTGTGTGGTGATTAATCGAAACTCGAATCGAAACTCGAAAAGCAATCAAACTCAATCGAAACTCGAAAAGCAATCAAACTCAATCGAAACCGACATCAAAACGTGAATTACAGATGATTGTATGTTAGATATAGTAGTTGGGACTGAAGGTAATTTGACTAGGAACTCTATCGTATTCGTATCATCGTCCATCGAAATCGAAATATCGAAAACCATCGCGAAACACTCGAAAAGGGTTGCTAATCGAACAGGAAGCACCCTGATCGAACAGGCCAGCCGATCGAACAGGTTGTTCGATCGAGCAGGCCATTCGATCGGAGGTCCTGGCCGATCGATTGACACTTTCCTCTTTTGGAGCCTATAAATAGCCCTGTCATTGTCACTCTACTTTTGGAAAGCTCTGACCGAACCAGCCCTTGTTCTTCACCTTTTCTCAGATTTCTCTCAACTCCAGTAGGTTTTCACTCTAATTCTTGTACGTTTTTTATCATTAAACAATTCTACACCTTTCTATCTTTCAAAACTTGATTTCTAACCGTGAAATCACCAAGATCTA
The DNA here is from genome assembly GCF_002127325.2 of Helianthus annuus. NCBI lineage: Eukaryota > Viridiplantae > Streptophyta > Magnoliopsida > Asterales > Asteraceae > Helianthus > Helianthus annuus. Next base: position 98,250,236 of record NC_035441.2, read on the forward strand.
AGTGTTCTTGGGTGATGTCATCATGGTGTTCTTGAAGAACATCATGTTTTGGCCTCATTCAACCGTGAATAGCTTAGATCTGACCGATTTCCACACGAACAAACTAAGATTTGTAAGAATCTTAACATTTTCATGGTAAAAAGGATTGAAAGAAGGATTTCCAACTTTCTTTCAACTCTTTTACACTCAATGCCTTCAAACCGGTAGAAACGGAGCTTGAGTCAACTCACCAATCATTCTAGTGGATGAGTGGTTCAGGATTCGGACTCTATCTACAAGGTTCACGACTTCGGGTTAAACATCAGACTACCGTTCCGAACAGTTCACCGGCCGGACTTGGGTGATTCCTGTCCGAACCGGTGAAGCAAGTAAGAACCCACGTTCTATGGTTTAACTCGCTGTCAAAATACCTTGAAATCATAACAAATAATCAAACAGCCAAGTGTTAGACGAAAGGCCGACCAGGTCAGAATTACTGGCCGAACGGCTAGGCTGTCCGAACGAACAGCCCAGCCGATCGGACATACCAGCCGATCGACCGGGCCAGCCGATCGGCTAGCACATGGTCCCACACTTTTCAAACTTCATGAAGTATGCTATTGACGAAGTGATGTTCGATCGAATATGCTACTCGATTGGTAAACATTACTCTTCGGATCATGAGATACTATGCTTCAGCACTTAATCGATTCTACAACTCGTTCGTAGTATGGGGTGCCACCCGATCGAGCCTGCTACTCGATCGAGCGACATCCAACTGAGGGACCACTATCGAAGTGTATAACCGAACGGTTAAGCCGGCCGATCGAACAGGCCATTCGATCGATCGACCTGAAAGGTAAGAACACTTCAGTGTTCTCAAATACTACAACGAAAACTTCAAAAGTTCAAACCATCATACACAAACACATCAGAGGAAGAAACAATCCACTCGAATGGTCCAGCCGATCGAGCCTACCGGCCGATCAAACGGGACTGTTCAAACGGACTTTCAAACCGAACGAACAGCCCGTTCGATCGAACCTGTTGTTCGATCGACCAGGCTATTCGATCCAATTACATTCGTTTGCATTTCCGCGTTACTCATTATTGTGCTATCGAACTATTCAGGCTAACCCTACTCTCAGCGCTCCCTTCAATCCATAATCAATCACTGTGAGTATACTAGAATCCCTTTTTGCTTTAGCACTTTTGGGTGTTACATACGTTACTTATCAAATCACAATCGAACGTACTATTTAAACTATTTAAACGCTAACCGATTGCAAGTATTACGTGACTAAACGAATGCTTGTTGTTATGTTTACACGTGGAATGCTGTCTACGTGCCTTAGCAACATAGTACTATAGTTTGGATTCAGCACCCGTTCACACGGGGGTTGTTAAGGACAACTACTTGCATGGATTACGGTGGTAATCATGCATTGCGAACTGTCTCGGACAGTTAACCCGCAGTCATTGGTATCGATAGATCCATGTCGACAATTAACATACATCGTTTCCCTCTGTGTACGTGTTGGTTATGCGTAATTAACATACATCGTTCTATCGTATTTTATAAATTAGCTTGATCCACGAGTAAAAAGTGCTTTAAATATATCAAAAAAATATACACCCGCACTCACTCACGTCACAATCGATAATCAAACTTAACGCATTCTTGACCAAAATCACTAAATCATGTATCATCAATGTATATTCTCCTAATATATATATATATATATATATATATATATATATATATATATATATATATATATATATATATATATATATATATATATATATATATATATATATATATATATATATATGTATAGAGTAAGGTTAACATACAAAAAGCCTTATCATACATCACGTAGGAGACAATGGTAACCGTTGGATCAGATGTATAATCACGCATGGGACCACATAATCACGCATGAGACTACATAATCACGCATAGGACCACATAATCACGCATGGGACTATAATCACGCACGTTCTATGATAATAACGCACGTTATATTTTTTGTCATGTATGTTAATGTAGGTTAAGCCTTGAAGTACATTATACTTTCTCTATATGTATATATATATATATATAGGGGACCGCTAGAATGAGAACCACCTCGAGTTGTAAGAACCGCGAGAACCACACCTACGGGGCGAGGTGGACCAAATTTTTTTTTCAAAAACGTAGATGCATGTATTATAAACACATTCGTAAAAAAAAATTTAAAAAAAAATGCCGTGCGTGTAGTTTTTTACACCACAAGTTTGTGGTTTACGAGTTCCGTAAATTTACGGAACTCGTAAACCACAAACTTGTGGTGTAAAAAACTACACGCACAGCATTTTTTTAAATATTTTTTTACGAATGTGTTTATAATACATGCATCTACGTTTTTGAGAAAAAAATTGGTCCACCTCGCCCCGGATCAAGTAGTTCTCGCGGTTCTTACAATTCGAGGTGGTTCTCATTCTAGCGGCCCCCTATATGTGGAGTAAGTGTCGATTTATCATTTCTAGTTATAATAGTTCTTTTTGACTGATAATAGTTCTTTTTGCTTTTGTATTATGTGGAGTAAGTGTCGTCTAAATAAAATAATCGAATGTTTAACGAATGCGACCGATTTACGATTGTGAATAGTAGGAAGTAACAATGCGATAAAGTTAACTAATCAGTAATCAAACCGATCTAACTATCATCGAACTCGAAACTCGAATTACGCGAATTTTGGTGTGGTTATACGTGTGTGTGTGCCTTATGTGTTACCTGTGCGTGTTTACTTTATGATTTGTGTGGTGATTAATCGAAACTCGAATCGAAACTCGAAAAGCAATCAAACTCAATCGAAACTCGAAAAGCAATCAAACTCAATCGAAACCGACATCAAAACGTGAATTACAGATGATTGTCTGTTAGATATAGTAGTTGGGACTGAAGGTAATTTGACTAGGAACTCTATCGTATTCGTATCATCGTCCATCGAAATCGAAATATCGAAAACCATCGCGAAACACTCGAAAAGGGTTGCTAATCGAACAGGAAGCACCCTGATCGAACAGGCCAGCCGATCGAACAGGTTGTTCGATCGAGCAGGCCATTCGATCGGAGGTCCTGGCCGATCGATTGACACTTTCCTCTTTTGGAGCCTATAAATAGCCCTGTCATTGTCACTCTACTTTTGGAAAGCTCTGACCGAACCAGCCCTTGTTCTTCACCTTTTCTCAGATTTCTCTCAACTCCAGTAGGTTTTCACTCTAATTCTTGTACGTTTTTTATCATCAAACAATTCTACACCTTTCTATCTTTCAAAACTTGATTTCTAACCGTGAAATCACCAAGATCTAAGTGTTCTTGGGTGATGTCATCATGGTGTTCTTGAAGAACATCATGTTTTGGCCTCATTCAACCGTGAATAGCTTAGATCTGACCGATTTCCACACGAACAAACTAAGATTTGTAAGAATCTTAACATTTTCATGGTAAAAAGGATTGAAAGAAGGATTTCCAACTTTCTTTCAACTCTTTTACACTCAATGCCTTCAAACCGGTAGAAACGGAGCTTGAGTCAACTCACCAATCATTCTAGTGGATGAGTGGTTCAGGATTCGGACTCTATCTACAAGGTTCACGACTTCGGGTTAAACATCAGACTACCGTTCCGAACAGTTCACCGGCCGGACTTGGGTGATTCCTGTCCGAACCGGTGAAGCAAGTAAGAACCCACGTTCTATGGTTTAACTCGCTGTCAAAATACCTTGAAATCATAACAAATAATCAAACAGCCAAGTGTTAGACGAAAGGCCGACCAGGTCAGAATTACTGGCCGAACGGCTAGGCTGTCCGAACGAACAGCCCAGCCGATCGGACATACCAGTCGATCGACCGGGCCAGCCGATCGGCTAGCACATGGTCCCACACTTTTCAAACTTCATGAAGTATGCTATTGACGAAGTGATGTTCGATCGAATATGCTACTCGATTGGTAAACATTACTCTTCGGATCATGAGATACTATGCTTCAGCACTTAATCGATTCTACAACTCGTTCGTAGTATGGGGTGCCACCCGATCGAGCCTGCTACTCGATCGAGCGACATCCAACTGAGGGACCACTATCGAAGTGTATAACCGAACGGTTAAGCCGGCCGATCGAACAGGCCATTCGATCGATCGACCTGAAAGGTAAGAACACTTCAGTGTTCTCAAATACTACAACGAAAACTTCAAAAGTTCAAACCATCATACACAAACACATCAGAGGAAGAAACAATCCACTCGAATGGTCCAGCCGATCGAGCCTACCGGCCGATCAAACGGGACTGTTCAAACGGACTTTCAAACCGAACGAACAGCCGTTCGATCGAACCTGTTGTTCGATCGACCAGGCTATTCGATCCAATTACATTCGTTTGCATTTCCGCGTTACTCATTATTGTGCTATCGAACTATTCAGGCTAACCCTACTCTCAGCGCTCCCTTCAATCCATAATCAATCACTGTGAGTATACTAGAATCCCTTTTTGCTTTAGCACTTTTGGGTGTTACATACGTTACTTATCAAATCACAATCGAACGTACTATTTAAACTATTTAAACGCTAACCGATTGCAAGTATTACGTGACTAAACGAATGCTTGTTGTTATGTTTACACGTGGAATGCTGTCTACGTGCCTTAGCAACATAGTACTATAGTTTGGATTCAGCACCCGTTCACACGGGGGTTGTTAAGGACAACTACTTGCATGGATTACGGTGGTAATCATGCATTGCGAACTGTCTCGGACAGTTAACCCGCAGTCATTGGTATCGATAGATCCATGTCGAAAATTAACATACATCGTTTCCCTCTGTGTACGTGCTGGTTATGCGTAAACTATTCGAACTCTATATGCTATTATCAAACTTGTATGCTCACCTTTACATTATATGTATTGACTTTATTTTAATGTATGTGACAGGTGTTTAGGATGCTTACTTGCTCTTCCTGCTGTGAAATAGAGGCTAGGAAAGAGTCTAGAAACCAAGACAATTTATCTTTATGTACTTAAATCTGAGTTGTCGGAACATGTTTTGTTTGAAGGATATCTATGTCTGTAATAACTAAATTTATCTTATGGGTCACGGTATGGGACGTGATATTTAAACTATTCGGTAATAATAGTTGTTATGGAATTTCTTTGAACAATCTGTTTCGCTCAGTGCCATGCCCCGATGATTCCACCATCGGTTGGGGTGTGACAGATTGGTATCAGAGCCATAACTATAAGGAATTAGGCTGGACACGACCTAGTCCGGGTCGCTGTCTTAGAGACCTAAACTATAGTTAGGAACCAACAGACCAAGTTTATGTGCTACCTCTCGCTTATTCTACACTATCACTACACTCGAATTTTCAAATAGAGTCAAGCAATTTAGTCGAGATTAGGTGTGAAAGCCGCAAACTCTCGACTAAATTGTTTGGTCAATGCTGATTTCATCAATTTATCGATGATTTCCTCATGATTTTCAATGACAAACGAGGAGAATTATACCAAATCAGGAGTGAAATCCATATTTTGATGAATAATCTCCTCTATTTTATTAAAAGCTCAGGAACAACGGTTGTTAAGCCAGAGGTGAAACCCGAACCTTGATAGCCATTTCTGACCTATTCGGTGTTACCAAAAATTCTCACCAAAGCCTCGATGGACTCCAATGACCTGAACCCACGAGTATGACCTAGGGAATATGTGTTGAATGCCCAAGAATCGAGGCAGAAACACGAACCTGAAAGTCGAAACGTGACGAAAAGTCCATTGTGAATAGTCGAATCGCTTTGGGTAGTCGACGTCTAATAGCCGCAGACAATCTATCTCTCGATTTTATGTGTTTCGATTCTGAGCCCGCAACTGCCGACTCTGATGATTCGTCGATTTTATGTGCTTTATGTGTGATTATCTGTTTATGTATTTAATTTTGGTACCTATTAGATTTTGCTATCACTTCGATCAATACGCACGACTCGCATTGCTCTCCTATCTCAACACGCTAACAAGCCGCTGCAAATCTAGACGAAATTACGCTACGAGATATGCTTATACTATACTCGACATGCTATACGATCATGCTATACTACCCGATACGCTATACGCGACCGATATACACGAACGACACGCGAGCTTTGAATGATAGGTTTCTGTATTCTGACAGCCTCTGAGCCTAAATGCGTATGTGCTTCTATGTTTCTGTGTTTCTGTGCATCTGAGTTTCTGTGATCTACGTGCCTGCGTGCTTATGTGTTTCTGTGACTACGTAAATCTGTGGATTATGTGCCTATGTGTTTATGTGATAGGTGTTTCGACGTCTTCCTAAGCTTTAGTAGTCTAGACGTGTGAGGTGAGATTCGATTTCGTTGTGTTGAGTCCTGTGACGATGTCTGTTGCAGACCATGTCGTCGTTTGGATCCCGACACCACCTGACTCGTCAGGAGAAGAGAGATAAGCGTCTCGCCGCCATCATCACCAAAAGTGTAGCAAAGGCTGTGAGCAACGTTTATGAAAACGCCAGCAAGTCGTCTGAAGAATCGCGAACAGACGCTCCCAAAGATGCAAACAAGGCTGCTTTCAGTTTCAAGCAGTTCAAGGCATGCAGACCCAAAGAGTTCACCGGAGAAGATGGCCCTACTGCCATGTTCCATTGGTTCGACTCAGTCGAAGTCACTCTGCGCCAAAGCGGATGTCCTGAAAATCTCCGCACTCTCAATGCTACAGGCGTCTTCCAGTTCCGTGCTCTAGACTGGTGGACGGCCGAAAGAAACAAGCGCGAAAATGATGCAGCTTACGAGCTAACATGGGAGGAGTTGAAGGCAATTATGATCGACGAATTCTGCCCTCCTCATGAACGCCAAAAGCTGGAGGACGAGTATTGGACCATCAAGCAGAAGGATGGAGACAACGCTGCTCTATGATTTATGCGAAACCGGACTAATTTATATAAAGATCCGCTAAAAGTAATGGGATTTACATCATAATTTTAGAGAACTACAAGTTCATGTGATTTATGCGATTTACATATTTATTAACTAGTTTGATGTGTTGGACATTATATTGATTGAATAAGAAAATTGTTGAATTGATTTGTAAAAGAAAATGATACGCTTGAAAGCGTGGCCACCTCCAGTTACAGAGGAAACTCTGGCGAAATTTTTCCAAAAACCTAACACTTAGAATTATTTTCACTATAAGTGTTAGAAATACTTTTCGACACGTTTTCAAAATATAAGTTTCGCCATGACTTTATTTACAAATATCGGAGGTGGGATTTTCACAAAATTAAATGTGATAAATATATATTTAGTAAATATATTTTTCACAACGTCAATTATCAACTATTTTGTGAAGTGTATAAATATTATTTTTAGGGTAAAAATAATATTATCGAACGTTAGCGAATCCAAAATAATACGAACGCTTTCACGATAAACATATAAGTTACACCGGTAATTATTATTACCACTCGATCGTTAAAACGTAACTTACGCACTTTACGGAAATATTTATGAACGCGTATTTTTGTTAAAGTATTATTTTGGGAAAAATTATGTGAAGCAAAAATATAATATTTTTGAGAAAAATATTTATATTTTGAAGTTAGAAATAAGATATATTTTAAGTAAGACTTAATAATATATCTCGTACTCACATGTATTAAATCCCCCATCCTTGGGAAGGAAAATAATTACCAAGTATGCGCAGAATGTAAACACGAAATAGTTGTCTAACTATTTCCCAAAACTTAAACCATAAAGCTAAGGCACGACCGTCCGTCTAATAGAGTTAGCACATGTAGGTCGTTGCACAGCTGCTTGACTTGGATTATTACTTGGTAGAGGCGCACCGCTGTGAGTTCATGTCCCCCTTTTCTCTTAACTGTTTTCAGTTTTCTAAACTGCGGGGGTGAAATACATGTTACTATGATTTCGAATATTTCTTACATGGTATGGTTAGCGTAAGGAGGGTTGTTACTTAGATCATGTGAATAGGTAGGCGGAAACTTGAGGTCATTAATCCTCAGGATAGGACCGAGGGGCAGAAGCGGTAGATCTACTTGGGTGTAGCGAGCCCAACCCCAGGCCCAGCATAACGGACCTCGGGGTGACTTTGTACCCAACGCATAAATCTGCTAGGTTTGAGCCTTCCTACTTGCATTTCACACATATCAATGGCCTTGCAAACTATTGGTGATCTCTTTTTCCTTATTTTCTACATACCAGGATTTTTATACAAACAAAGGTTTATTTGCTCACTTACACATGAACTCGCTCAACATTATTGTTGATTTTTCAACTTACATGTATTTCAGGGAATTAAAGGATCTGGCACGGTATGGCACGTTTTCCCGCTGCACTAGTACGAGGTCATCCGGGTTTAGGGAATGTGACTCTTTCCTGGACAAGTCACAGTCCTTAAACTGTGTTTGTGTTATGTTGATGTTTGTGTTTGTTGAACAATGTTTATGTCGTTAGGGTGTGTTCCCGTTGATACAATGTTGTTGTATTTGGTTTTAAAACTTAATTAAATGGATGATCTTGCATGGTTTTTATTCATATAGCTTTGTTATGGTTAAGCTGTGGTATTAAGAAGTCACACCAAATTAACCACGCTTCCGCAAAGCCAGGGTGTGACAGCTTGGTATCAGAGCTCTGATCATAGCGAACTAGGATTCCTTCTCGAGTCTAGACTATGATCACTAGGGCTCTCACGAAAACATTTTTACTGCATACCACTTAAGTCCAAATCCAAAACGTTTTTACAAACAAATGTTGAGCACATTTTATTTATTTTTAGGCTCAGTCTTGGAGGCTGAGGCTCGGTCTTGGAGACCGAGGCTCGATCTAAGAGATCGAGGTAGATGGCTAGTAAGACTAGGAAGAGTAGGCTCAGTCTTGGAGGCTGAGGCTCGGTCTTGGAGGCCGAGGCTCGATCTAAGAGGTCGAGGTAGATGATAGAGTAGTCTTAGAGACTGGGAGGAATTTGGCTAGTGGGACTAGGAGTGTCAGTCTAGGAGACTGGGAGGCTAGTGGGACTAGGAAAATTATGTGATTTCTTACTTGGTGACTAATGTGTTTACCTGATTGTATGACTGATTATTTGTGCATATTTGTGTTTATGTTACAGACACATGGACTCGCCCGGTACTTGCGACTCAGACACCACAGGACCTAGACCTATAGTATCTGATGACCTAGCATCTTCAGAGCACGAGGTGCACACGTCGGACGTTTCTAGCACGGACGAGGACGACTTCCAGCCCTTCGCGCTACCTGACGAGGCTGATGAGCTCGCCGATGGCCCTCTTGTTGAGTACCTACCGTTAGTGGAGATCCCTGCACCCATACCCTTAGCTGTTTACCCTGCTTACGATTTACTTCTTGACGCCGAGGCTGATGGCGATATTGATCTGTTTGACGATGATTTCCTAGAGGACGATGAGGAGGGCGAGGCCCTCATAGCCGACGGAGGACTTTTACTGCTTGCAGATGCTCCAGCTGCGGAGTCACCTGCACACTCACCTGCTCCAGACTCCTTCGAGTCTGTGGCCTCCGCACCTTCCCACACTCTGAGCGCACAGCACTTTTCACATGGTTCAGATCCTGACCAGGCATCCTCTGTTTCCCCTATACCTAGCTTTGCTTTCGACCATGATGATGTGGAGGATTCCGATCCTATCTTTCCCCCAGGGTTCGACCCGGATCAGGATATAGAGTTTATACCTATGGATCAGCCTATGGAGGATCCAGTCGACCCAGCTGACCCAGTGGATCCCATCGACCCTGAGTTTGACTTTGAGATGGCTTTTGATGATCCCGAGCCTGCCATCGCCCCTGAGCAGGCAGCCGCTCTAGACCCTGTGCTTGAGCATGATCCCGTTCATGTTGGCATGCCTATTGAGCCTGTGTTTGCTGACCCACCTGTTGATGATCACCCTGTGGATATTCCGTTGTTGGAGGGCGATCATGTCATTGCTGCTGATCATGTTGATCACCCACTTATTTCTGATGCACCCGTTCACCCTCTTGTTGCTCCCCCACCTGATCCCGTTCCACTAGAGCCCGAGCATGCACTATTCGCGACCCACATGGATCCACGAGATGAGCACGCACAGCACGGGTGGATTCCTGCTGATGATGAGGTTCCACCTATTCCCCCTCAGACCACTGATGCACGACACGTTGATTTCTCTTTTCCAGTTCCTCAGTTTACACCTCCAGCGCCACCTGGAGAGGGTTCCTCGGCCCATCCCTTTGGGCATGTGCCGACATCTGTTCCCTTCATGTCATAGTTTCCACCTGTTTTACCCCCTGTTTCTCCATTTCATGTGGCACCTTTTGATCCAGCCAGGGAGCCGTTTCTCTGGTCATCACCACCTGTTATGCCACCGACCGACCCCTACCATCCCTTCCATGTGGGGCACACTATTGAGGACGTTTTGATGTCTTTTGTTTTTCAGCACGAGGCACACATACAGCGCATTCAGGAGCTGGAGAGAGCTCAACCGCCGCCGTATCAGTGCCAGGGTCAGACCCACTCTCCTTTGCAGCCTTCTCGACCTGTACCCCCAGATTATGCTGCACGCCTCTTTGCCCTAGAGCAGCGGGTTGCTTCTTTCCTTCGTACTCAGAGAGCCATGGAGGAGGACTGGCTCCAGTTGCGTCGTTTGTTTTACACTCACTTTCCCCCTCCTCCACCGTCATCCGTATAGAGCTCATCAGTGCCGTTTGGGTAGACATTGGTGAGAAGACGGCAATTGCTTTTGATTGCACAGCATTTTTGGAGACTACTTTCTGATTATGACTTTTGTTGATTTTGTACATGGGATGTAGTGACACTGATTCGATATAGTTTTTGGACTGGGGTGATGTAGCCCTTAGTCGATTGATGTTGTATGACATTGTGATGTACTTGTACACTTACTATGTGGTCTCGATATATGGCAATCACAGTATTCTCATCATATTTGATGTTTGATTGGTTATTTATATTTTTATGACATGGGATGTTGTGTGAATGATATTTGTGACATGAGATGATATGTGAATGATATACTGATAACATGGGATGTTATGTACTATTACTATCATTATATACGTACGCTTTGCTATGGCCTGACCAACGTAAACACATCTTTTAGAAGATGCCGCCGAGACGTCAACAAACGCAAATGCCTACCAATCAGGCAGAACTCCAGCAAATCATCGCTGCTGCCATTGCACAATACGCCGCCTCTCAAGGAGGGATTAGTGGAAGCAACTCAGGCAACACTGGCAACAACAACAACCCACCTCATGGGTGCACCTACAAGCAGTTTCTAGACTGCAAGCCAGTCAACTTTGATGCACAGGAGGTGCTGTCGCCTTTGTTCGTTGGGCTGAGAAAACTGAATCTGTTCTTCGCATGAGCAAATGCGCACTAGATCAGCAAGTCACCTATATCTCTGGGCTATTCTTGGATGGAGCCCTATCTTGGTGGAATTTGCAAGTACAGACACTTGGTGAAGCTGCTGCCTACTCACTAACCTGGACTGAACTGAAGGAACTTATGCGCAAAAAGTACTGTTCCTGCGCTGAAATCCAAAGATTGGAAACAGAGTTCTGGCATTTAAAGATGGAAGGTCCAAAGATCGCAGAATATGTTCAGAGGTTTCATGACTTATCGCATGTGGTACCCTACATGGTCACTCCAGAGTTCAAAAGGATTGAACGTTTTATTTGGGGATTAGCTCCTCAAATCATAAGCATGGTGACCTCCTCCAAGCCTGCGACTATTACTGAGGCGATTGATTTGAGCGTGGCTCTCACAGAGGAAGCTATTCGCCTGAACAAGTTTGATGAAGCTAAGCCAAAGAAGAAAGAGACTCATGTGGAGTCATCAGGAGGTAACAAGCGGAAGTTTTCGAACTTCAAGCAAGGCACAAGCAGTGTGGTTAAGAAAGGGGAATCAAGCACGCCAGCTCAGGTTACAGCTAGTAGTGGGAAGAAAGGAAAAGGATACATGGGCACCCAGCCCAAGTGTAATACCTGCCAGCGCCACCATTCTGGCCGTTGTGGTTTGAAAGTTTGTGAAGCTTGTGGAAGACTGGCCACTTGAAGGATTCTCGTTGGGCCATAGCTGGCCAGAGAGGCCAGGGAGGATTCGGAAACAGAAACACCAACCGGGGCGGAAATGGAAATCGCCCACAAGGGAACAATGGAGGTGATGGAAATCGAGTTAACAATAGCGGGCGCTGTGAATCGTAATCAGAGGAATAACCAAGCTGGTGGAAATGGGCAAAGATCCGGATGCTTCAACTGTGGTGATCTTGGGCACTACAAGAGGAACTGCCCAGAGTTGAACCAAGCCCGTGGAAGAGTGTTTAATATTGAAGCAAGGGAAGCGCGCCAGGATCCCAATGTTGTCACTGGTACGTTCCCTGTAAACCAACGCTATGCGTCCGTTTTATTTGATACTGGCGCCGATTATAGCTTCGTGTCGTTAGAGTTTAAGAATATGCTTGGTTTAGCCGCTAGTAAATTAGATATTCCGTACTCGATCGAATTGGCTAATGGAAAGTTGGTAGAAGCCAATGAAGTTATCAGAGGTTGTGTGATCGAATTGGGAGAGTGTGAGTTTGCTCTGGATCTACTACCAGTCCAGTTGGGAAGCTTCGACGTGGTGGTAGGAATGGATTGGTTATCAGGCAACAAGGCTGAGATAGTTTGTCACGAAAAGGTAGTTCGTATCCCAACTGATGATGGTGAGACAATTGTGGTTCACGGAGAAAAGCGTGATACACCGTTGAGGATTATCGGCTGCCTCAAAGCACGAAAATGGTTACTAAAGGGATGTGCTGCCTTTCTGGCACACATTGTAGATAAGAAAGCTGAAGAACCGAAGATCGAAGACATCCCTGTCGTGAGGGAATATCCAGAAGTCTTCCCAGAGGACTTGCCTGGATTGCCGCCTCAAAGGCAAGTAGAGTTTCGCATCGACTTAGTTCCAGGCGCCGCGCCTGTGGCTAAGGCACCCTATAGACTTGCTCCGTCTGAGATGCAAGAGCTGTCGACACAACTTCAAGAGTTGTTAGACAAGGGATTTATCCGACCAAGCTTCTCGCCTTGGGGAGCTCCAGTTTTGTTTGTCAAGAAGAAGGACGGTAGTTTCCGTATGTACATTGACTACCGGGAGTTGAACAAGTTGACGATCAAGAATAGATACCCTCTGCCAAGGATTGATGATCTGTTTGACCAACTGCAAGGTTCAAGCTTTTATTCAAAGATCGATCTTCGATCTGGATACCATCAGTTAAGGATACAAGAGGAGAGTATCCCGAAGACAGCCTTCAGAACTCGATATGGACACTACGAGTTTCTAGTCATGCCGTTTGGGTTGACAAACGCACCTGCAGTGTTCATGGATTTGATGAATAGAGTTTGCAAGCTGTATTTGGACAAGTTCGTGATTGTATTCATCGACGACATCTTGATTTATTCAAAGACGAAGGCCGAGCACGAACAACATTTAAGAGCCATTTTGGAACTGCTGAAGAAGGAACAGCCGTATGCCAAATTCTCGAAGTGCGAGTTTTGGCTACGAGAAGTCCAGTTCCTTGGACACGTGGTTAATGGAGATGGAATTCATGTTGATCCCACAAAGATCGAAGCGATCAAGAATTGGGAAACGCCAAAGACGCCAACCGAGATTCGACAATTCTTGGGTTTGGCTGGCTATTATCGAAGGTTCATTGAGAATTTTTCAAAGATTGCTCAACCATTAACGCTCCTCACACAGAAAGATAAGAAGTTTGATTGGGGAATCAAACAGGAAGAAGCGTTCCAGATATTGAATGATAAGCTCTGCAATGCGCCAATCTTAGCACTACCGGAAGGTACAGATGATTTTGTGGTATACTGTGACGCCTCACGTCAAGGATTGGGTTGCGTGTTGATGCAACGCCAAAAGGTTATTGCTTACGCGTCACGCCAGTTGAAGATACATGAAAAGAACTATACCACACATGACTTGGAGCTTGGCGCAGTAATTTTTGATTTAAAGATCTGGAGACACTGCCTTTATGGTACGAAGTGTACAATTTTCACAGATCACAAGAGTCTACAACATATATTCAACCAGAAGGAGTTGAATATGAGGCAGAGACGATGGGTCGAGTTGTTGAACGATTACGACTGCGAGATAAAGTATCATCCAGGGAAGGCGAATGTGGTCGCCGATGCCCTAAGTCGAAAGGAGAGGATCAAGCCCATAAGGGTTAGGGCTTTAGAGATGATCATCCAAACCGATCTTTCCTTGCGCATTCGTGCCGCGCAAAAAGAAGCTCTCAAGGAAGGAAACCTTGAAGAAGAATATCTCCGTGGGATGGAGAAGCTATTGGTACCAAACGAGGAAGGAACGTTATGTTTTGAGAAAAGGATTTGGGTTCCTTTGTTTGGAGGTTTAAGGAAGGTTATTTTCGATGAAGCTCACAAATCTCGATACTCTATCCACCCTGGAGCGGATAAGATGTACCAGGACCTTAAGGATTATTATTGGTGGCCTAGGATGAAAGGCGATGTGGCTATTTATGTGAGCAAATGTTTAACATGCGCTAAGGTTAAAGCGGAATACCAGAAGCCTTCAGGACTTCTGCAACAACCGGAAATTCCCAAGTGGAAGTGGGAACAAATCTCCATGGATTTTATTACGAAGTTGCCAAGAACGCCAAAAGGCCATGACATTATTTGGGTAATAGTGGATCGATTGACGAAGTCAGCACACTTTTTACCTATTAGAGAGAAGGATAATACGAGCAAGTTGGCTGAAATTTACATGAGAGAAATTGTTACACGCCATGGAGTACCTCTCTCAATCATCTCTGATAGAGATGGAAGGTTCGACTCAAGGATTTGGCAATCCTTCCAAGAAGCTTTTGGCTCACAATTGAATATGAGCACCGCGTTTCACCCGCAGACTGACGGGCAAAGCGAACGGACGATACAGACCTTGGAAGACATGCTGAGAGCATGTGTGATGGATTTGGGCGGTAGCTGGGATAAGCATTTGCCTTTGGTCGAATTTTCATACAACAACAGCTACCACACCAGTATTGGTGCATCGCCATTCGAAGCTCTATATGGCCGCAAGTGCAGATCACCGCTTTGTTGGTCTGACGCAGGTGATAGACAGTTGGTTGGTCCTGATGTGGTCCAGGAAACCACAGATAAGATTGCACAGATCCGAGATCGCATCAGTGCGGCTCGTGACCGTCAGAAAGCCTATGCGGATCGAAAAACGAAACCTCTGGAGTTTGAGGTAGGATATATGGTTTTGTTGAAGGTATCACCCTGGAAGGGTGTGGCACGCTTCGGGAAGCGTGGGAAGTTGAATCCGCGATATATTGGCCCGTTCAGAATTCTGGAAAGAATTGGGTCCGTAGCATACAAGTTGGATCTACCTGCCGAACTGAATGGTGTTCACGATACGTTCCACGTATCAAATTTAAGGAAGAGTCCAACGCAAGATACCGTTATCATTCCTACCGACAAAATTCATGTTGACGACACGCTCCACTTCGTTGAAGAACCTGTTGAGGTTACGGATTGGAAAGTAAACAAGACCCGCCGGAGCAGTGTCAAGCTCGTCAAGGTTCGTTGGAATGCCAGACATAGTCCTGAATACACCTGGGAACGTGAGGACCAGATGAAAGAGAAATACCCCCACTTATTTCCCAAGAACCCTGCGACTAGAAGCAGAACTTAAAATTTCGAGACGAAATTTTTCTAACGGGGGGAGAATGTGACAACCCTCACTAAACCAGGTATCCGTACGACTTAATTAATGACTAATTACTGTTTAATTACTGTGCTTGCTTGAAATTACTGATGAACTGCTACTTGATTTCTGATACTTGTACATACCTGCATCATACTTTAATTACCGTCACTACATTATTTACACGCTGAACCTTAGTGACAAACATGATGCACAAAAGCACAGTAGCACTATGAACGGATAACCTATTGAACATGCTGATAAGCCAGCATCAGGCAGATATTGCCTCTAAGGCCTGTATGAGCCAGAAATATTTCACTACACCCATAGTGAGTGTAGGGATACAAGGGTTGTAAAACTGAGCCTCTAGGAATAAGATACAATGACAGGATGTGCCTAGGACATACACTAAGCACAAAACTCAGCACTTTAATTAACAATTCAGCTTTTAGCTAACTAATAAAGTGCCAAAACATGAGAAAAATATTACTAAACACTTTCCAAAGTGTCGGGAATAAGTTGTGTCACTAAAAAGGGTATTAACGACACTTAAAAGCTTTGTTAAGCGCTTTAACAGATTACTATCCAACCGAACAACCGGACTATACCCTGAACAGGAAAATATTGTCATTAACATTATTTGTCTTTTTCTGAGCCAGTTAGGGTCCCTGAATACCCTAACACCCGCCATAAAGAACAACACACAACTAACCGGGTTAACTACTTAACTAACCTAACTATTATCTAACTAATAGTTACAAACTAACCAAGAAACCCCCCCCCCCTCACGAATTCGGTCCCCTAGGGGGGACATACTTTGTACACTTTTGATTATTTAATTCTTGGATGTTTAATATCTAAGAAACACAAAAACCATTGGATCTTAATCTCATTGTTGTCTATAAGTAACATGAGTTGCACAAGAACACTTGCATTCCATAACACCACACAACACACTCTCTCTTGCTCTCCATAGGCTTCGGCCGAACATCCCCTAGATCCATCCATCATATTTCGATTTCCTTCTTCACATTCCAAGATCATTCAAGTGTCAAGTGTCACGTATAAGGAGTCTTGGTGCACTCGGAGCTCAAAGGACCTCGCTCTCTTGCTTTTATCCACCCTATTTGCGTCTAGTTCTTCCCTAGCCTCGAGCTAGTGGTAAGTTACTTAAAACACCTTCTCGAACTAATTTAAAGTGGTTAAAAGGATATGTAACGGTTAAAACTCGTAATCTTACAAGTTGATGCATTAAAGTTTACTAAAAACACTAATATGGAGGGTTAAAAGCTCATATGTTGTGTAAATGATGTAGTAATTGAATTGTGTGGTTATTTGGACCCGATCTATGTTGTGGTAGCTCGGATCATCATTTAACCCGGTTTGGTCATGATCATAGATCATGACATAAGGTTGTTTTGAATGAAACAAGGGTTAAAGGGTGAAACTCTACCACACACGAATCATGAACTTGTGTAAAAGCGTTTTTACTTGTAAAATAGTGTTTAAAACTAGTAGATCTACGGATCTACAATTGGTATTTTCAAAGGACCGAGTATCAAGGAAATTATGTTTTCTAAAGACGGATCTTACGTTAACTAGAATGATTCTTAGAACACACAAGTGTGTAAGCACTTGTGTAGCACAAAAGTTTCGACAAAATAACATTTTTTGTAAAATTTACAAGAAGATGTAAAGACGGGATTTCTTTAAAAGCAAGGTTTATACGAAACCGGACTAATTTATATAAAGATCCGCTAAAAGTAATGGGATTTACATCATAATTTTAGAGAACTACAAGTTCATGTGATTTATGCGATTTACATATTTATTAACTAGTTTGATGTGTTGGACATTATTTTGATTGAATAAGAAAATTGTTGAATTGATTTGTAAAAGAAAATGATACGCTTGAAAGCGTGGCCACCTCCAGTTACAGAGGAAACTCTGGCGAAATTTTTCCAAAAACCTAACACTTAGAATTATTTTCACTATAAGTGTTAGAAATACTTTTCAACACGTTTTCAAAATAAAAGTTTCTCCACGACTTTATTTACAAATATCGGAGGTGGGATTTTCACAAAATTAAACGTGATAAATATATATTTAGTAAATATATTTTTCACAACGTCAATTATCAACTATTTTGTGAAGTGTATAAATATTATTTTTAGGGTAAAAATAATATTATCGAACGTTAGCGAATCCAAAATAATACGAACGCTTTCACGATAAACATATAAGTTACACCGGTAATTATTATTACCACTCGATCGTTAAAACGTAACTTACGCACTTTACAGAAATATTTATGAACGCGTATTTTTATTAAAGTATTATTTTGGGAAAAATTATGTGAAGCAAAAATATAATATTTTTGAGAAAAATATTTATATTTTGAAGTTAGAAATAAGATATATTTTAAGTAAGACTTAATAATATATCTCGTATGCACATGTATTAAATCCCCCATCATTGGGAAGGAAAATAATTACCAAGTATGCGCAGAATGTAAACACGAAATAGTTGTCTAACTATTTCCCAAAACTTAAACCATAAAGCTAAGGCACGGCCGTCCGTCTAATAGAGTTAGCACATGTAGGTCGTTGCACAGCTGCTTGACTTGGAGTATTACTTGGTAGAGACGCACCGCTGTGAGTTCATGTCCCCCTTTTCTCTTAACTGTTTTCAGTTTTCTAAACTGCGGGGGTGAAATACATGTTACTATGATTTCGAATATTTCTTACATGGTATGGTTAGCGTAAGGAGGGTTGTTACTTAGATCAAGTGAATGGGTAGGCGGAAACTTGAGGTCATTAATCCTTAGGATAGGACTGAGGGGTAGGAGCGGTATATCTACTTGGGTGTAGCGAGCCCAACCCCAGGCCCAGCATAACGGACCTCGGGGTGACTTTGTACCCAACGCATAAATATGCTAGGTTTGAGCCTTCCTACTTGCATTTCACACATATCAATGGCCTTGCAAACCATTGGTGATCTCTTTTTCCTTATTTACTACATACCAGGATTTTTATACAAACAAAGGTTTATTTGCTCACTTACACATGAACTCGCTCAACATTATTGTTGATTTTTCAACTTACATGTATTTCAGGGAATTAGGATCTGGCACGGTATGGCACGTTTTCCCGCTGCACTAGTACGAGGTCATCTGGGTTTAGGGAATGTGACTCTTTCCTGGACAAGTCACAGTCCTTAAACTGTGTTTGTGTTATGTTGATGTTTGTGTTTGTTGAACAATGTTTATGTCGTTAGGGTGTGTTCCCGTTGATACAATGTTGTTGTATTTGGTTTTAAAACTTAATTAAATGGATGATCTTGCATGGTTTATATTCATATAGCTTTGTTATGGTTAAGCTATGGTATTAAGAAGCACACCAAATTAACCACGCTTCCGCAAAGCCAGGGTGTGACAGCAACAATAGCACCACCGCTCAGCTCCAGTAATCAATGCACCGCCAGCAAAGCGTGCATACACAGGCCCTCACCCGCTCTGCCTGACATGCTCGTATTATCATCCAGTGGGTCTAGCCTGTCGCTTTTGCACTCACTGCAACCTTTACGGTCATTTCACTGCGAACTGTCGCTTTGGTCCCCGTCAAGCCCCAATGCAAGCTACAGTCAACCAAACTCTGCTCCCCGCCCCTCAAGGCCAACAAGCAGCTCAAGCACCTGCAGTCAATGCTCGAGTCTGTTTTGCATGTGGTGATCCTAACCACTTTGCAAACAGGTACCCGAACAGGGTGGTTAAGCAAGAGCCCCAGCAGCCCCAGCAGCAACAACAGCAGCCTCAGCAACAGCAGCAAGCAGCCCATGCTCGAACCTTCAACATCAATGCCCGTCAGGCTCAGGCGGATAACAACGTGGTTAATGGTACGTTCCTTGTGAATGGTATTTATGCATCGTGTTTGTTTGATACTGGAGCCGATAACTGCTTTGTGTCGTTTGAATTCGAGAAGCTCCTTAGTCGTAAGCGCTCTTATCTGTCCTCGTCATTCGAAGTTGAAGTCGCTACTGGAAGAACTGTCGCCGTTAACTCTGTTCTTCGTGATTGTACTTTCGAGCTCAACAATCACATCTTCCCAATCGACCTTATTCCGATGCAACTCGGAAGTTTCGACGTCATAGTAGGCATGGACTTTCTTCGCGAAAATCATGCTGAAGTTGTGTGTTTTGATAAGATGATTAGATTCTCGCTCGCAAATGGTGATCTTCTATGTGTATACGGTGAAACAGCATCGAAAGGTCTCAAGTTAATGTCGTGTGTTCAAGCCAGCAAGTATCTCCGCAAGGAATACCGAGCCTTCTTGGCCAACATTGTAGTAGCGGAGAAGGAAAAGAAAAAGAAAGCCGAAGTCAAAGATGTTCCAGTGGTCCGCGAGTTTCCTCAGGTGTTCCCTGATGAACTTCCTGGACTACCGCCAAGTCGAGATATCGACTTTCGTATTGACCTTATTCCTGGAGCTAACCCTATTGCCAAAGCCCCATATCGACTCGCTCCATCCGAAATGCGGGAACTCTCAAACCAACTCCAGGAATTACTCGAAAAAGGCTTTATTCGCCTGAGCACCTCTCCTTGGGCGCGCCAGTCCTTTTCGTCAAAAAGAAGGATGGGTCGTTCCGGATGTGCATCGATTATCGGGAGTTGAATAAGCTAACCATCAAGAACAGATACCCTTTGCCCCGAATCGACGACTTATTTGATCAGCTACAAGGCGCCAAATGTCTCTCGAAGATCGATCTACGTTCAGGCTATCATCAATTGCGGATTCAAGAGGAAGACATTCCCAAAATCGCTTTTCGAACCCGATACGGCCATTATGAATTCGTTCTTATGCCTTTTGGTCTAACTAAAGCACCCGCGGTCTTCATGGATCTGATGAATCGCGTGTGTAAGCCCTTCTTAGACCGTTTCGTCATCGTGTTCATCGACGATGTCTTGATCTATTCCAAATCGGAGACCGAACACACGCAACATCTACGTTTGGTTCTCGAGTTACTTTAGGGGAACCAACTCTATGCCAAGTTCTCCAAGTGTGAATTCTGGTTAGAGGAGGTTCAGTTTCTGGGTCACATCGTGAATAGTCAGGGAATACACGTCGATCCCGCGAAGATTGAAGCCGTCAAAAGTTGGATTACGCCTAAGAACCCGTCTGAAGTTCGTTCTTTTCTCGGACTAGCGGGCTATTATTGACGATTTATTGAAGGATTCTCCAAGATCGCTATGCCGCTTACCGTTCTTACTCATAAAGACAAGCCTTTTGCGTGGGGAACCGCGCAAGAGTCTGCCTTTCAAACACTCAAGCACATGCTGTGCAACGCTCTGATTCTTACACTGCCCGACGGAAGCGACGACTTTGTTGTCTATTGTGATGCTTCCAACCTTGGCCTTGGTTGTGTTCTTAAGCAACGGGACAAGGTTATAGCTTACGCATCTCGTCAGCTCAAGATCCACGAGAAGAACTATACAACCCATGACCTCGAGCTAGGCACAGTTGTCTTTGCATTAAAGATTTGGCGACACTACCTGTATGGTACCAAGTGTACGATCTTTACTGATCACAGGAGTTTACAACATATCTTCAATCAGAGGGAACTTAATATGCGTCAACGCCGATGGGTAGAACTCCTCAACAATTACGACTGTGAGATTCGTTATCACCCAGGCAAGGCGAATGTGGTTGCCGACGCGCTCAGCAGAAAGAGTTATGTGCTCAGTATCCGAAACGTTCAAGCCCAGCAAAACCTCGAAACCCTCATCTGCGAAGCTCAACATGCTTGCTTTAACGAGCGTACATTGAAGAAAGAAAGAATTTATCACGATGGAGCTCAGCTTGTAAGCAAGGCAGATGGGATATTCTATTATCTGGATCGAATTTGGATCCCTAAGCGGACCGATTTGCGAAAGATTATCATGAATGAAGCCCACAAATCCTGATATTCTATTCATCCCGGCGCTGATAAGATGTACCAGGACCTGCGTTATAAGTACTGGTGGCCAGGTATGAGACGTGATATCGCTCTTTATGTTGGAAGTTGCCTGACTTATGCAAAAGTCAAGGCGGAACATCAACGACCCTCTGGCTTACTCGAACAACCTCCAATTCCCATATGGAAGTGGGAGAGTATGGTTATGGATTTCATAACAAAACTTCCTACCACTCCATCTGGTCACGACAGTATCTGGGTTATTATTGACCGTTTGACCAAATCAGCCCACTTTTTGCCGATACGAGAAGACTATAAGGTGGAATGACTAGCCCAGATCTACACCGACGAGATCATTTGTAATCATGGTACGCCTCGCGACATCATCTCTGACCGTGATGCTCGGTTTACTTCTCGATTGTGGGAAACTTTTCAAGCGGCTCTTGGTATGTCGCTTAATCTGAGTACTGCATTCCATCCACAAACCGACGGACAGACTGAAAGAACGATCCGTACTCTTGAAGACATGCTCCGGGCGTGTGTCATAGATTTTGGTGGTAGTTGGAACAAACACCTGCCATTAGTCGAATTCTCGTACAACAATAGTTACCATGCCAGCATCCAAATGGCACCCTTCGAGGCCTTATATGGAAGGAGATGTCGTTCGCCTGTTGTGTGGCACGAGATTGGTCATTCGCAACTAACCGGTCCTGAGATACTACAAGAAACGACTGACAAAATCCTCCAGATTCGAGACAACTTGGTAAAAGCTCGAAGTAGACAGAAAAGTTACGCCGATAGAAGACGCAAGCCCCTTGAATTTGACGTTGGCGACTATGTACTCCTAAAGGTATCCCCTTGGAAGGGTGTAGTCAGATTCGGCAAGAAAGGGAAACTAGCGCCTCGGTATGTTGGACCTTTTAAGATTCTGGAAAGGATCGGAAAAGTCGCCTATAGACTCGAACTACCGGAAGAACTCAGTAACGTCCACCCGACTTTCCATGTGTCTAACCTCCGAAAATGCCTTGCTGATCATGATCTAATCGTACCACTCGACGATCTTCAGGTCAACGAAACCTTACACTTTGTGGAAAAGCCTGTCGAAATCATGGATCGCCAAACCAAGCAACTCAGGCGCTCACGCATCCCTATCGTGAAAGTCCGTTGGGAAGGCAAACGAGGCGCGGAGTTCACTTGGGAACTCGAAAGCAACATGAAGGCCAAGTACCCGCAGTTGTTTGAATAAAGATCTGAAGCATCAAAGTGGTAAAATGACGCACGGTGATGTGCAGCTTCGAGCCTAATTTTGGGAGGAAATTTCCAAAACAAGGGGAGGCTGTAACACCCCGTGTTTTCGAATGTCAAAGTCAAAGTCAAAGTCCAAGTCAACTTAGACTTCTTTGACTGATAATAGTTCTTTTTGCTTTTGTATTATGTGGAGTAAGTGTCGTCTAAATAAAATGATCGAATGTTTAACCAATGCGACCTATTTACGACTGTGAATAGTAGGAAGTAACAATGCGATAAAGTTAACTAATCAGTAATCAAACCGATCTAACTATCATCGAACTCGAAACTCGAATTACGCGAATTTTGGTGTGCTTATACGTGTGTGTGTGCCTTATGTGTTACCTGTGCGTGTTTACTTTATGATTTGTGTGGTGATCAATCGAAACTCGAATTGAAACTCGAAAAGCAATCAAACTCAATCGAAACTCGAATCGAAACTCAAAAAACAATCAAACTCAATCGAAACCGACATCGAAACGTGAATTACAGATGATTGTATGTTAGATATAGTAGTTGGGACTGAAGGTAATTTGAATAGGAACTCTATCGTATTCGTATCATCGTCCATCGAAATCGAAATATCGAAAACCGTCGCGAAACACTTGAAAAGGGTTGCTGATCGAACAGGAAGCACCCTGATCGAACAGGCCAGCCGATCGAACAGGTTGTTCGATCGAGCAGGCCATTCGATCGGAGGTCCTGGCGATCGGTTGACACTTTCCTCTTTTGGAGCCTATAAATAGCCCTGTCATTGTCTCTCTTTCTACTTTTGGAAAGCTCTGACCGAACCAGCCCTTGTTCTTCACCTTTTCTCAGATTTCTCTCAACTCCGGTAAGTTTTCACTCTAATTCTTGTACGTTTTTTATCATTAAACAATTCTACACCTTTCTATCTTTCAAAACTTGATTTCTAACCGTGAAATCACCAAGATCTAAGTGTTCTTGGGTGATGTCATCATGGTGCTCTTGAAGAACATCATGTTTTGGCCTCATTCAACCGTAAATAGCTTAGATCTGACCGATTTCCACACGAACAAACTAAGATTTGTAAGAATCTATACATTTTCATGGTAAAAAGGATTGAAAGAAGGATTTCCAACTTTCTTTCAACTCTTTTACACTCAATGCCTTCAAACCGATAGAAACGGAGCTTGAGTCAACTCACCAATCATTCTAGTGGATGAGTGGTTCAGGATTCGGACTCTATCTACAAGGTTCACCGACTTCGGGTTAAACATCAGACTACCGTTCCGAACAGTTCACCGGCCGGACTTGGGTGATTCCTGTCCGAACCGGTGAAGCAAGTAAGAACCCACGTTCTATGGTTTAACTCGCTGTCAAAATACCTTGAAATCATAACAAATAATCAAACAGCCAAGTGTTAGACGAAAGGCCTACCAGGTCAGAATTACTGGCCGAACGGCTAGGCTGTCCGAACGAACAGCCCAGCCGATCGGACATACCAGCCGATCGACCGGGCCAGCCGATCGGCTAGCACATGGTCCCACACTTTTCAAACTTCATGAAGTATGCTATTGACGAAGTGATGTTCGATCGAATATGCTACTCGATTGGTAAACATTACTCTTCGGATCATGAGATACTATGCTTCAGCACTTAATCGATTCTACAACTCGTTCGTAGTATGGGGTGCCACCCGATCGAGCCTGCTACTCGATCGAGCGACATCCAACTGAGGGACCACTATCGAAGTGTATAACCGAACGGTTAAGCCGGCCGATCGAACAGGCCGTTCGATCGATCGACCTGAAAGGTAAGAACACTTCAGTGTTCTCAAATACTACAACGAAAACTTCAAAAGTTCAAACCATCATACACAAACACATCAGAGGAAGAAACAATCCACTCGAATGGTCCAGCCGATCGAGCCTACCGGCCGATCAAACGGGACTGTTCAAATGGACTTTCAAACCAAACGAACAGCCCGTTCGATCGAACCTGCTGTTCGATCGACCAGGCTATTCGATCCAATTACACTCGTTTGCATTTCCGCGTTACTCATTATTGTGCTATCGAACTATTCAGGCTAACCCTACTCTCAGCGCTCCCTTCAATCCATAATCAATCACTGTGAGTATACTAGAATCCCTTTTTGCTTTAGCACTTTTGGGTGTTACATACGTTACTTATCAAATCACAATCGAACGCACTATTCAAACTATTTAAACGCTAACCGATTGCAAGTATTACGTGACTAAACGAATGCTTGTTGTTATGTTTACACGTGGAATGTTGTCTACCTACCTTAGCAACATAGTACTATAGTTTGGACTCAGCACCTGTTCACACGGGGGTTGTTAAGGACAACTACTTGCATGGATTACGGTGGTAATCATGCATTGCGAACTGTCTCGGACAGTCAACCCGCAGTCATTGGTATCGATAGATCCATGTCGATAATTAACATACATCATTTCCCTCTGTGTACGTGCTGGTTATGCGTAAACTATTCGAACTCTATATGCTATTATCAAACTTGTATGCTCACCTTTACATTATATGTATTGACTTTATTTTAATGTATGTGACAGGTGTTTAGGATGCTTACTTGCTCTTCCTGCTGTGAAATAGAGGCTAGGAAAGAGTCTAGAAACCAAGACAATTTATATTTATGTACTTAAATCTGAGTTGTCGGAACATGTTTTGTTTGAAGGATATCTATGTCTGTAATAACTAAATTTATCTTATGGGTCACGGTATGGGACGTGATATTTAAAGTATTCGGTAATAATAGTTGTTATGGAATTTCTTTGAACAATCTGTTTTGCTCAGTGCCATGCCCCGATGATTCCACCATCGGTTGGGGTGTGACAGATTGGTATCAGAGCCATAACTATAAGGAATTAGGCTGGACACGACCTACAACTCATTCGTAGTATGGGGTGCCACCCGATCGAGCCTGCTACTCGATCGAGCGACATCCAACTGAGGGACCACTATCGAAGTGTATAACCGATCGGTTAAGCCGGCCGATCGAACAGGCCGTTCGATCGATCGACCTGAAAGGTAAGAACACTTCAGTGTTCTCAAATACTACAACGAAAACTTCAAAAGTTCAAACCATCATACACAAACACATCAGAGGAAGAAACAATCCACTCGAATGGTCCAGCCGATCGAGCCTACCAGCCGATCGAACAGGACTGTTCAAACGGACTTTCAAACCGAACGAACAGCCCGTTCGATCCAACCTGCTGTTCGATCGACCAGGCTATTCGATCCATTTACACTGGTTTGCATTTCCGCGTTACTCATTATTGTGCTATCGAACTATTCAGGCTAACCCTACTCTCAACGCTCCCTTCAATCCATAATCAATCACCGTGAGTATACTCGAATCCCTTTTTGCTTTAGCACTTTTGGGTGTTACATACGTTACTTATCAAATCACAATCGAACGTACTATTCAAACTATTTAAACACTAACCGATTGCAAGTATTACGTGACTAAATGAATGCTTGTTGTTATGTTTACACGTGGAATGCTGTCTACCTGCCTTAGCAACATAGTACTATAGTTTGGACTCAGCACCCGTTCACACGGGGGTTGTTAAGGACAATTACTTGCATGGATTACGGTGGTAATCATGCATTGCGAACTGTCTCGGACAGTCAACCCGCAGTAATTGGTATCGATAGATCCATGTCGATAATTAATATACATCATTTCCCTCTGTGTACGTGCTGGTTATGCGTAAACTATTCGAACTCTATATGCTATTATCAAACTTGTATGCTCACCTTTAGATTATATGTATTGACTTTATTTTAACGTATGTGACAGGTGTTTAGGATGCTTACTTGCTCTTCCTTCTGTGAAATAGAGGCTAGGAAAGAGTCTAGAAACCAAGACAATTTATATTTATGTACTTAAATCTGAGTTGTCGGAACATGTTTTGTTTGAAGGATATCTATGTCTGTAATAACTAAATTTATATTATGGGTCACGGTATGGGACGTGATATTTAAACTATTCGGTAATAATAGTTGTTATGGAATTTCTTTGAACAATCTGTTTCGCTCAGTGCCATGCCCCGATGATTCCGCCATCGGTTGGGGTGTGACAATTTAGCCCGAATTTCACATCAATCAACCCATTTTACATAATTGTTAGCTTCTAAAATTCTGAAGTCACTTCACAATTGTCAAATTACACTAGAACAACATCCAATTTCCTAGTGTTTATCAAATTCTACATAACCCACTAAGCACCTACAAGGGTGTTCATGGATTTTACTAAAATAACACATGATTTCAACTTGTGTTTGTCTAGGGTTTACTCCTAGACACTACAATGCTCCTAATTCATCTATATATCACACATGCATAACCAGATTTCAGATTCTCTATGTTCATGAGAATTTCAAGTAGAGGATTTTTACCAAATTTCACATACCTTATGATCTCCTTACGATGGGGATCACAAATCCAGGCTCTAATTTTGTTTTGGGACTGATCTTCACCTTCAGTTTGTGCTATTTGTGATGAACTAGGGTTTTAGGGGAGCTTGGGGTCGCCCCTGCTTCTGGTCGATCTCAACAACACACAGACAAGTGTGTTGTGAGTTTAATTTTTGTTATTTTATTAAAATAGTTTTCATTTAGACACTTTTAGTCCCTCATCTTGCATTCTTTATTGTTTTAACTCTTAACTACTCATAAATGATCAACTAACTAGGTTAGTGCCATCCCTAGTTATTTTGTTTTACTAGTTTATTAGCAACATGATTGAAATTTAAGAGTTTTGTATTTTTGGGATGTTACAAGTCCACCCCGCTTAAAAAGGGTTTCGTCCCCGAAACCAAAGTACGTACCGAACAATGTAGGGTAGAGACGTCGCATCTCTTCTTCGGACTCCCACGTAGTGTCCGAACCTTTCTTATGCTCTCACTAGATCTTGACTTGATCGATTTGTTTGTTTCACAAGTGCTTAACCTTTCGATCTAAAATCTCCAATGGCCTTACCGCATAATTTAGGCTGTCATGCACCTCGATATCATCGTAATGGATGTAAGATGTTTCCTCCGCTAGACACTTCCGTAGTTGGGACACATGGAATCTGCCATGTATCCCACTCAACTCTTCTGGTAGTTCAAGGCGATAAGCCACCTTACCGACCCGTTCGATAATTCTAAATGGCCCAATAAACCTCGGGCTTAGTTTCCCCCTTTTTCTGAATCTGATAACGCCCTTCCATGGGGAAACTTTCAGCATAACCATATCGCCTATCTGAAATTCAATCGGTCTTCGTCTTTTGTCAGCATATGACTTCTGTCTATCTTGGGCTGCTTTTAAATTAGCTCGTACCACTTCGATTTTCTCGTTAGTGGCCTGAATTATGTCTGTATGTGCCAATTCACGCGGTCCCACTTCACCCCAACACACCGGGGTTCTACATTTTCTACCATATAGCATCTCGTAAGGTGCCATGCCGATACTCGAATGGTAACTATTGTTATAGGAAAATTCGGCTAAAGGTGGATAAACATCCCAACTTCCACCGAAGTCGATGATACATGCCCGTAACATATCCTCTAGTGTCTGTATTGTTCTTTCACTCTGTCCATCCGTCTGAGGGTGGTAGGCGGTGCTAATGAAGAGTTTCGTTCCCATCTGTTCTTGAAAATCTCGCCAAAAATTTGAAGTAAACCGGGTATCTCTATCCGATACAATAGATACCGGTACTCCGTGACGTGCCACTATTTCGTTTGTATATATCTCAGACATCTTTTCCGAAGTATGTTTCGCGTATAGGAATAAAATGTGCACTCTTCGTCAATCTATCCACAATCACCCATATGGCGTCGAATCCCCGAATCGTTTTAGGTAGTTTGGTCAATAGGTCCATAGTGATATGTTCCCATTTCCAAACCGGGATCTCCAAAGGTTGCAGTTTCCCATAAGGTTTCTGGTACTCCGCCTTGACTTGTAAGCAAGTCAAGCATTTCTCCACATATTTCACCATACCCCTCTTCATTCCAGGCCACCAATAATTTTATTTCATATCGTTATACATCTTGGTTGCACCCGGATGAATGGAATATTGGTATTTATGGGCTTCATCAAGTAGTAGCGCCTTCACCCCACAAGTATTTGGAACCCATATTCTTCCGAATCGAGTCTTCAACCCGTTCTTTCCATCCGACAAGTCTTTCAACTGGCCGATTATTCGTTCCTTCTTCCAATTCTCCTCTTTCACTACTTCTACTTGCGCTTCCCGGATACGTTCAAGTATACCCGAGGTCACCACAAGCTGCATCGACCTTACTTGTACCGGGACATAGTCCGCTTTTCTGCTGAGTGCATCCGCCACCACATTTGCCTTCCCGGGGTGGTAATGTATTTCGCAGTCAAAATCCTTCACCGTTTCTAACCATCGTCTCTGGCGCATATTTAACCCCTTCTGATCGAAGAAGTATTTTAGGCTTTTGTGATCGGTGAATATGGTGCACTTTACCCCATATAAATAGTGCCTCCATATTTTTAATGCAAATACCACCGCAGCCAATTCAAGATCATGCGTGGGATATTTCTTTTCATGTATTTTCAATTGTCTCGAGGCATAAGCTATAACTTTGCCCCATTGCATCAGAACACATCCAAGACCCGATAATGAGGCATCTGAGTAAACCACCATGTCCTCGACTCCGTCTGACAACGCTAATACCGGAGCTTGAGTTAACTTTTCCTTTAGCGTCTGAAACGCCCTCTCTTGTTCGACGCCCCAAATGAACTTTTCCTCCTTCCGGATTAACTTTGTTAATGACGACGCAATCTTGGAGAAATCTTGAATGAATCTCCTATAGTACCCCGCAAGCCCTAAGAAGCTTCTAATTTCCGAGGGGTTCTTCGGGGGATTCCATTTTGACACGGCATCGATCTTTGACGGATCCACCAACACTCCATCGACACTTATGATGTGGCCGAGAAATTACACCTCTCGTAACCAAAAGGCGCACTTAGAAAATTTCGCATACAACCTTTCTCGTCTAAGTGTCTCTAACACTTCTTGTAAATGGTGTGCATGCTCGGCTTCACTTTTCGAATACACCAAAATATCATCTATGAACACGATGACTGATTTGTCTAGCATTGGCTTGCAAACCCGGTTCATGAGATCCATGAAAGTCGCGGGTGCATTTGTCAGCCCAAATGACATCACGAGGAACTCGTAATGTCCGTATCGCGTGCGAAAAGTCGTCTTCAGCACATCTTCCTCCTTGACCTTTAGTTGGTGATACCCCGATCTAAGGTCAATCTTTGAAAACCAATTCGCACCCTGTAATTGGTCGAATAGATCATCTATTCATGGAAGCGGGTATCGGTTCTTTACCGTGAGTTTCTTTAACTCCCCGTAATCGATACACATGCGCATGCTTCCGTTTTTCTTTTTCACGAACAGCACCGGTGCGCCCCAAGGAGACACACTCGGCCTTATGAATCCTTTGTCAAGCAGGTCTTGAATCTGTGACATCAACTCTTGTAATTCCGACGACGCGAGTCGGTACGGCGCTTTAGCTACGGGTTTTGCGCCCGAAATCAATTCGATTCCGAACTCTACCTCCCGCTCAGGCGGCATTCCCGGTAAATCATCCAGAAATACGTCTTCAAAGTCACATACCACAGGTACGTCTCCAATCTTCGGTAGTTCTTTCACGGGCTCATTTGCGTATATCATAAACGCTTTACATCCATGCCTCATGAGCTTGTGAGCTTTCATCATTGAGCATATTATAGGATTGCCTCCCTTTTCGCCATAAATTGTAACGTGCTTTCCGCTAGGAGATGTTAGCTTTATCTCCTTACGAAAACACACGACCTTCGCGTGGTGCTGAGATAGCCAATCCATCCCAACAACTACTTGAAATTGCCCCATTGACATCGGGATTAGGTCTATCAAATATTCTTCATCATCAATGCTTAATTTGCAACCTTGACAAATATCACAAACTATAAAGCTTTTGTTGTCCCCTATTTCAACTTCTAAGGGCACAGATAATTTCGTCAATACAAATGAAGGATGTCGAATAAATCCATGCGAAATGAAGGATTTATTCGCACCCGTATCAAACAATACACGTGTAGGAATTGAGTTAATCGTGAATATACCTGAGACCACATCGGGTTCTGTCTTTGCTTCAGCCGCGGTAAGTTGGAAGGATCTAGCCCTTGCCTTTGGAGCTTCTGCTGGGGGTTCTTTAACGTCTCTCCTTCCAACTAAGTCTGGGCATTCAGACTTTTTGTGACCAGGCTGATAACATTTGTAGCAAACCAAGACTTTACCCGGGCATAGAGACGCAATGTGCCCCGTTTTACTACATATAGGGCACGGTTTGTCTTTGAACCGACATTCTCCCTTGTGCCCCTTTCCGCACACTTTACAACTTGGCGACCCGCCTTTAGTATCCACCTTCTTTCCTGATTCAGTAGTTCTAGCTTTCTTTGTAGGGCTTGGATTCACATCCTGTGCCCTTCGCTCGCCCCTCTCAACTTGTTTCTTCAACTCGATTTTCCGTTCCCGGGCGGTGTTGATAATCTCCGTGAGGGTTTCGTACTTTGACGGAGTCATAAACTCCTGGTATTCGGCACTCAGCATGTTGTAATAGTAGTATATCTTTTGCTCTTCAGTGGTGACTAACTCGTCATAGAATCTCAGCTTATCCATGAAGATGCCCGTGATCTTATCAATTGTTTCACCCTTTTGTCTTAGTTGGATGAATTCTTCCTTAATATTGTTAATAACCGCATTGGGACTATGGTGTTTAAGGAACGGCACCTTAAACTCGTCCCAAGTCATAACCCTCGCCGCTTCGGCTTCTATTTCCTTCTTTTTACTGTCCCACCAACCCTTGGCTTGACCCCTCAATTGACCCGTTCCATAAGCAACAAAGTCACCTACATCACAATGGGTCCGTTCAAACACCCCTTCGACGTCACTTATCCATCTTTGGCAAATTATCGGGTCAACCTCCCCGTTGTAGATTGGCGGTTTACATGCCATAAATTCCTTGTATGAACACCCTTTACGTTCTCCCGATTTCTCTTTCATAAGGTTGACACTATCCTCCAACCTTTTGACTCGTTCTTCGACAAGTGACAACATCGTGCTTTGAATTTTGTCTATGAACCCGGATAGACTACCTTCAATTGCCTTCCCCATTTCTTCGGCAATAATCTCTTTCATTTGTTTGGTGCTTGTCTGCACCGGATCATCATCATTTCTTTCCGACATCTTGAAACTGAAATGTTTACATTAAACGTTAAACATTTCATTTGTAACATAACTTTATTTGTTTCGGTTTAGCCAAGTTCCTAACTTGCTTTAACCGTTCACTTTTAGTGCACTTTCCGGGTTTGAGTGAATTAACACACTCTTCCCATGCACATCCTTTCATATCTCGTTTCTTACACAAGGTATAATCTACTAACATAATAAGTTAATTCTTACCGGACGATCGATCAAGCTTGAACCGAACACTTTGTTGACAACCTTAAGCTCTGATTACCAACTTGTAACACCCGTCTAATTACTACTTGAATTTAATTCATTAGTTAATCGTATGAAATGAGAAATTTATAAACAAAATATTTAACTAACGAAAACTTAGTTGGTAGACTAAGTTATACTTCATCATAGTGTTTAACATAGTCAAATAACTAGTTTCAAACATAAATCATTTAGTAGTGTTTACAAGACTACATAATTTAACTAGATTCATTTAGTGCAGAAGCGTTCAAAAGTTTCGTGTTCGGTTCTTGGAGCACCAACTTAATCGTCGTCCACATACTTGCAATACCTGAAACTGGATATTTTAACAAAAATTTGTGTTAGAGTTCTTAGAAATATTGCTTAATCGAAACTACGCTTAAAACGGATTCGATTAGCTATGATATGCAAAACTTAACAAAAATGTCCAGACTCTACCGTAACTTACGGTATCTACCGTAAGTTACGGTAGTTACTTGAAAACTTTGGTCTGCCGTAAGGCAGTAGAGATCTGAT
Source organism: Helianthus annuus (assembly GCF_002127325.2). Taxonomy (NCBI): domain Eukaryota; kingdom Viridiplantae; phylum Streptophyta; class Magnoliopsida; order Asterales; family Asteraceae; genus Helianthus; species Helianthus annuus. The sequence goes on from NC_035441.2 coordinate 98,283,273, forward strand.
GTAACTATTTTATCTCTACCGTAAGTTACGGTAGATACCGTAACTTACGGTAGTCTCTGGACGTTTATGTTTTGATTGATTTTGATTATTTCACTCAAAACCCAATTCTTGGATTCCTCATTTTTATCGCCCACGCTCCCATCACCGGTTTGCGTGTTTAATATTTCGCTACCCGTCGCTCGGGCTCAAAATCTTCAAGTAAATTACTACCGTTATTCGATCCATACCTTCTCTTGGTGACCCGTTTAGTTCACCCTTATGTACTCCATTATTCTAACAAACCAACACTCTGAATCCTCATATTCTAATCTGTCATTTATTAACAATCACAAATGACCAATTTACCATATTACAAGGCATTAGCCACACATTACTTGATTATTCGACCCATTTGGCTCATCTACGGAATCCTCCATTATGATGACTACCAACGAGACCTAACCAATTCTTGAACTATTTTTCAGTATAACGAACATTATCGCTTTAAATCAACACAACTTTTATTCTATAATTCAACTACACATATGCTAATTATCAATATTCACCCAATGTAACGAATCAAGTTACATACCTTTAGTGCACGCCCTTCAACCGCAAATCACCACCGGCTTGTCCACTCGACGCTCCGGTATCCTTTCCTATAGAGTTAAATTATATCGCGTTTAGAACTCTTTTTAATCACATATCGCATAATTGCCAAAACATCACAATTAGGCGTTTTAACTTCAAAATTCCGGTTTCGAGCCTTCTTTGAGGCATTTCAACAAACACTTTAAGGGCAGATTTTTACATGATTACATAGCAAGTCCCTAGCTTATCATTTAGCCCGAATTTCACATCAATCAACCCATTTTACATAATTGTTAGCTTCTAAAATTCTGAAGTCACTTCACAATTGTCAAATTACACTAGAACAACATCCAATTTCCTAGTGTTTATCAAATTCTACATAACCCACTAATCACCTACAAGGGTGTTCATGGATTTTACTAAAATTACACATGATTTCAACTTGTATTTGTCTAGGGTTTACTCCTAGACACTACAATGCTCCTAATTCATCTATATATCACACATGCATAACCAGATTTCAGATTCTCTATGTTCATGAAAATTTCAAGTAGAGGATTTTTACCAAATTTCACATACCTTATGATCTCCTTATGATGGGGATCACAAATCCAGGCTCTAATTTCGTTTTGGGACTGATCTTCACCTTCAATTTGTGAGATTTGTGATGAACTAGGGTTTTAGGGGAGCTTGGGGTCGCCCCTGCTTCTGGTCGATCTCAACAACACACAGACAAGTGTGTTGTGAGTTTAATTTTTGTTATTTTATTAAAATAGTTTTCATTTAGACACTTTTAGTCCCTCATCTTGCATTCTTTATTGTTTTAACTCTTAACTACCATAAATGATCAACTAACTAGGTTAGTGCCATCCCTAGTTATTTTATTTTACTAGTTTATTAGCAACATGATTGAAATTTAAGAGTTTTGTATTTTCGGGATGTTACAGAAAGGGGATGAGCTCTTAGGCCACATCACTCAATAAGTTCAAGGGTTGAATGGACCTATATAAGGGGTGAGTTCCTAAATCAATACAACTCCATGAGACTTAGAAAAATTTTAAAAATTTGTCTCATAGACGGGTTTGAGTAGCCTACACCAAATGTTCCTTAAGCCTTAACATTGGCTTATGAACCAAAAAGACACTAAGTGAATGTCATTAATAGGATAGACGTAGTATCTTCTTGTTAAAAATATTCTAAGGCTAACTGACTGCAGCACTGAACCCTATAAATTACATAGGATACACAACCCAAATTAAAGACAACATACAAATCCAATAAAAACTGTTGGGATTGAACCCTATCAGAGGAACAGATAATTAAAGCCAAAACTGGATCAGAGCAGTGGATCTAGAATAAGCAGTGGATGTATACAAGTTTCTCCCCTTGAAAGTGATTCTAACAACTGATGACCTACATCCACTGATCTGTTATAACAACTGTTGACTTACAACTGCTGATCAAGTCAAAGACTGATGAAGACTAAAACCCTGATTGATCAATCTACTGCTATTGGTCAAGCACTGCTGAAGATATCAAGTACTGCTGGAGTCACAACAGTGGAAGGATAAAGCAGTAGTTTAGTCTTTCTTATGTAATGTATTGTAATCAGTAGTTAGCATAGTAGTGTTTGTATTAGATCAGTAGTTAGAGTTTGTTAGGAGGTTAGATGTCACTATCATGGTGACGTCAGCAAAGATGCCACAGTGGTTTAGGCGTGCCTATAAATAGAACAGTACCCTGTACTGTTCTATTAGCTCTTCATCACTTTTCTTCCTGTACGAACAAACACTGTGAGCTCAGGCCGAGGGGGAGTTTGTTACATGCATGTATGCATTGTAATCATAGCTTGAAATAAATTCAATCATTCGGTTCTATGTGAAAATGTGTGTGAAAAGCAATTCTCCAGTTTGATTGTGTGCAAAGTTTATTTCCATATTAATTCCGCTGCATTTACTTGTTCATCTTCTTAATTGTTAAACGAAAACACAGTAAAAAAGAAACTCAGATCCTAACAATTGGTATCAGAGCTCGGACAGTCAAATTTTATCTAACAATCATTTTGACGTAAATAGTTCAGCTCACAATCGTTGATACTGATAGTTGTTCGTTTTGTTGAAAAACAGAGTAAGGTTTAATCACCATCAAAGTTGATTAATCAGTGCCTGTAAAACAACCAGGATGACGTCACAATCACAAGATGCAAACAATAGCATCGGTTCACTTTTCAAACCATCCATGTTGAAACGAAATGAATACAACATCTGGGAGAGAAGGATGGGTCACATCCTTGCTCAACAGAATACCGGATGTTAGAGATCTGTTGTTTTTGGACCACATGTTCCTATGGTGCCAAGTGATGAGGATACAAAGAAGTTCGAACCAAAGAAACCTGAAAACTATACTGAAACTGATTTTCAAAAATTCAAACTCGATACCAAAGCATTTAGCATCATTGCATCTGCATTACCCAATGAAATTTATGCTGGGCTGTTACACTGTAACAGTGCCAAAGAATTATGGGATGCACTTAAGGAACAATTTGGGGGAACTGAAGAAATAATTGAAAATAACAGGGAAATTCTGAATCAGCAGTATGAAACCTTTTGTCACATCAAGGGTGAATCATTAACCCAACAGTTTGAGCGATTCAGTTGTCTCATTAGTGAGCTAAGACTTGTTAAAGTTGAATTTGCTAAATCTACACAAAATAGTAGGTTTCTTAGATCACTACCTGAAAATGGGATACAATTGCATTTGTGACCAGAAATTCTGTTGAGTTCAAAGATCTGACACTGACCCAACTTCATGGTAGACTCCTGACCTATCAAAGGGAGTTAAGCCAGAAAAAGAAGTTGCAAGAGTCTGGCAAAGTTGCAGATGACTACTCATTTGGCAACACAACTCTTTTGGGTCAAGAAGAGTCTGGCAGCAGTAAGGATCAGAGTTATGATCATTTTATTGACATAACTGCTGGAGGTAATTTCAACTCTGATCCTCACTCATCCAACTTTGCTTTCACAGCAAATGGAGAAAGCCAGGACTCAGATAATCTATGCTTTGAACTCAATGACTTACAGCACTTTGATCCAACTGATCTTGAAGAAATGGACATTTTGCATCAACTAGCTTTGCTTAGTGTAAGAACAAGCAAATTTTATAAAAGGACAGGGAGAAAATTCCCAGGGTTACATGGGAATTTAAAAGTAGGGTTGGATAAGTCAAAGATCAAGTGCTATAAGTGCAAAAGGCTAGGTCATTTTGCTAAGGAATGTAGGAGTCAAACCACTGGTCCAATTGTTACTCATCCTAGCTCAAACCCTAGACCCCAAAACCAAAGCACCATGCACTATTCCCATTATACCCATGCTGCCCATGCAAACACTGCTCATTATGCAAACCTTGTTCCTATGCATTATGTTCAAAACATTGTCCCTCAAATTCAGTATGTCCAAGCTCCTGTACCTCAGGTCCAAGTGCAATCAGTTGCACCACAAAAAGCTGCACCACCAACAGTGGTTCAACCAGATCAACAAAGCTTCTTTACCCAAGGCTTTGTTGACTGGAGCAGTATGCCTGATGAACTTGGTGATGAAAATTTTGCACTCTATGCTACTAATGATGAATTTTGTCTTATGGCATTAGAGTCAATACCAGAAGAGCTGGATGCTGGAAAAGGGCAGACAAGTGCTGAAACAGTGGATGAAGTTGCTGAAGCAGTGGTTACTGCTGTTGCTGGTGAGACACTACTGGGAGAAAATTCAGAACCCCTGATTGAACCAATGTCTGATCCCTGGTCTGAAGAAGAAGAGAAGAAACAAGGTAAGAAGGAAGAGAAGGTGACTAATGAGAAAGAGCATACTTGTGACTGTGCCATGATGGCTGCAGCTAAGGTATCATCTCAGGTTCTTGAAAATCTGTGTTCAGACAAATGCATCATAGCATTTGCTAACATTAAAGAGTGAATGAAAACCTTAGGGATAGAGTGTTAAATGATGAGGTCAAATTTGAGAAGTCTTTAAAATAACTTAAAAACAAATTGGCTGAAAAAGATAAAGAAATCTGCAGTCTCAAAGATGAGCAGAGCATAACCAAGAACCAACTTCAAACAATGGTAGAAAAATACCAAGTTTGCAAAAAGGAGTTGGAATCCACCCAAATCACTTGTGAAAAATGGGTGGAATCTTGCAAAGGTTATGAAGTCATGCTTGAAAAACAGATCAAAAGCAACGTAAAATTTGGTATTGGTTTCAGAAAACATGATGAAATTAAAAACAATGCTTTAAATGATTCTGTTCAATCCACTGTTGAAATCATTTCCACAAACAAGGATGGCCAAGAGGTTAAAATAACTAACAAACTTGGTAACAAGATCACTCTGGAAAGATCTGTGGGGTCCTCAACTTTTGAGGAAATTGAGAAATACAAATTTAAACCCACATGGTCCGATGAGTGTGACATCCTTGAAAATTTCAAACCAATGGACTTCACAACCACTGATGGTGTAAAAGCTCCTAAAGCAAAGGTCATTCCTCTTAAAGACATGCCAACAGTGGTTCAAAACTCTATTGCTAACGAGTCTGAGAAGAAGAAAAGGTTAAAAACCTGTTTTGTGATTTCTGTGAAAAGAAGAATCATCTAACAAAAGACTGTTTTCATCTAAAAGCATATGATATCAACAAAACAAGTGTCATTGCACCTGCTGAGAGCTGCACCATCTGTGGTAAATCAAACCACAAAACTCAGGAGTGTGTGTATCTCAAATCCTTTATTGTAAAAAGGAATGAGTACACTGCAAAAACATCCTTGAGTTCATCAACATCATCTGTCAAATTCACCAAAAATCAACCACTGTTTGTGCCAGTTCAAACAGCTGTTACAAAACAGCTAAACCAAACCTCTGTCAAAAGAGATGTTCAGGTGACTAATGCACCCCCTGCTAACCAATACCGAAGAGGTAAGGGTCAACCACCATACCAAAGGATTCCACATGTTTATGAGGTGTACAAAAAACCCTCCAAACCAAGAGTGAACAGGTATCCTTTTTGTTATCAGAAGGTGATTGGCAAGGCCCCCAACAGTGGTTAGAGAAAAACATTCCCAAAAATGTTCAAACCCCTGACCTAACCACTGTCCATCCACTTGAACTTAACACAGACACTGTTGAGACCCCATCCAAAGCCTTATTGGCTTTGGAGACCCTAATGAACTAATCCTTTTACTTCATGTGCAGGGAGCTTCTACATGCTTAGATAGTCTTTGGTATGTAGATAGTGGAGGCTCTAGGCACATGACTGGATGTAAAGCCCTACTCAAAGATTTCAAAATTCATCGAGGGGGTGATATATCCTTTGGCAATAATAGTAAAGGGAAGGCTCTGGGGTCTGGTACAATTCAATCTGGTAAAGTTAAGTTTGAAAATGTCAATCTAATAGACAATCTAAAATTCAACCTCCTGAGTGTCTCTCAAATGAGTGATAAGGGCTATGGCTCATTCTTCACAAAGGATTGTGGTAGGATTGTTGGACCAGAAATGGTTAAAAAGATTGAAAAAATAATAAAAAATGGAAAAACCCAACTTGTTGCTCAAAGAAGTGGAAATGTTTATGTAGTTGACATGTCAAAAGAGAGACCCGGGACTGATGCCTGTCTGTTCTCTGCTGCCTCTAACCAAGAGACAGAATTATGGCACAGGAGATTGGGGCACACAAATCTCAAGACAATCACTGTTATATCCAAACAGGGGTTAGTAAGAGGTTTACCTCAAAAACTGTTCATCTGTCCTGAGCATGGTGTTTCCTGCCTAAATGGAAAGCAACATAAAAGCTCATACAAATCAATTGAAGAGTCCAAAACAACCAAATGTTTGCAAATGCTTCATATGGATTTGTTTGGCCCAGTTAAAGTCATGAGTCTTAGGAAGAAAATATATTGTCTGGTTATTGTTGATGACTTTTCTAGGTTTACATGGACTTATTTCTTGCATTCCAGAGATGAGACTGCAGGCATCCTGCAAGACTTTGTTACATAGGTTGAAAAGCAGTTTGATCTTCCAGTGAAAATCTTTAGGAATGACAATGGCACAAAGTTCAGAAATAAGGAGTTAGATGATTTTTGTATGTCAAAAGGAATTTTAAGGCAGTACAGTATTCCAAGAACACCAGAGCAAAATGGGGTTGTTGAAAGAAAGAACAGGACTTTGATTGAGGCTGCCAGAACCATGCTTGCTGATTCAGGTTTGCCATTAACTTTCTGGGCAGAGGCAGTAAACACTGCTTGCTATGTCCAGAACAGAGTTTTAATCAACCCTAGACATCAAAAGACTCCTTATGAACTGATGTATGAAATAAAGCCATTGATTTCATATTTCAAAGTTTTTGGCTGCCCATGCTTTATTTTAAACTTAAAAGATTCTATCTCAAAGTTTGTAGCTAAAATTGATTGTGGTTATCACCTGGGATACTCAACCACTGCTAAGGCCTACAAAGTGTTTAACACAAGGACTAAGACAGTGGAAGAGACTTTGAATGTAAAGTTCAATTAACTTTCATCAATGAAAATCCCCGCAAACCCTGCAGAATTGTTTGATCTTGATAAATTCACTTTTGAAAATACTGCTGTCAAGACTAACAGTGCAGGTCCATCAGAAAATTCTCCATCAGACTTTGGATATGAGATCATCATTCCACAACAAAAGTCTGCATCAAATGGTAGAGCAGCGGATGTTCAAAACAGCTGTCAAATTTCAACCACTGCTACCTCAACAGTTGTTGACCAAAGTAGCCCATTAATCCCTGCTTCCACATCATCGAACACTGTTGATAAAAGTCCCCAAACAGTGGATAAAAGTCAGCATGTGTCCACACCACTTCCTCCTATTCCACCTCCATTTGAAGCCACTGCTGGACCATCAAAGTCACCAGTAGTGGTTAGCTCATATGATTCACATCTGCAGCCCTCACCATTAAATGCCATTGTTCCATACCAAGGAGATCTTATCTTCTTGAAATCTCATCCAACTGACCAAATCATTGGCAACATCAATGAAGGGGTGCTCACAAGAAGTCAATCCCAAAACATATTCCTCTATGGTAAGATTCAAGAAGAGGTTTATGTTTGTCAACCTCCAGGCTTTGAGGATCCATTCAATCCAAATCATGTCTACAAGCTAAATAAAGCTTTGTATGCCCTAAAACAAGCACCAAGGGTCTGGTATGAAACTCTTTCCACCTTTCTATTTTCCATTGGTTCCACAAGAGGTAAAATAGATAAAACATTGTTTTTAAAATGGAGAGGGAAAGATTTGATGATTGTCCAGATTTATGTGGATGACATCATTTTTGGAAGCACATGTAATAAAATGTGTGAAGAGTTTAGGCAACTCATGACAGCTGAGTTTGAGATGAGTGCAATGGGTGAACTCCAGTGTTTTCTTGGTCACCAAGTAAGACAACTGCAAAATGGCACTTTCATCCATCAAGGCAAATATGCCAAAGAACTTTTAAAGAAATTTGAAATGGATGATTGCAAACCATGCAGTACACCCATTGCAACAAATAAAATAGTCATGTCTGATGAAAAGGATGGTTTGGTTGATCAAACTTTATATAGAAGCATGATTGGGTCTTTATTGTACCTAACTGCATCTAGACCAGACATCATGTTTGCAACATGTGTTTGTGCAACATCCCAATCAGCCCCTAGAAAGTCAAACCTTATTGCTGTAAAAAGGATATTCAGATACCTAAAAGGTGCTCCCATACTTGGTATCTGGTATCTAGCTGATGGAAATATCAAACTTTCAGGTTTCTCAGATAGTGACTTTGCTGGATGTGACAAGACAAGGAAGTCCACTTCAGGTGGGTGCCAATTCCTAGGAAATTGCTTAGTGTCTTGGCAAAGCAAAAAGCAAGCAGTTGTTTCCACATCCACTACTGAGGCAGAATATATAGCTACTGCAAGCTGTACAACCCAACTGCTTTGGCTTCAAAATCAGTTGCTGGATTTTGGTATCACTGCCCTAAAGACACCACTCATGTTGGATAGCCAGGCAGCAGAAAATATCATCAAAAATCCAGTTTCCCATTCAACCACCAAGCACATTGATATCAGACATCACTTTGTGAGGGATTGCTATGAAAAAGGTTTGATTTCTCTGCACCATGTTCCAACTAAAGATCAGCTGGCAGATGTGCTAACCAAAGCATTAGACACATCCACCTTTGAAAGCTTGATCTCTAGGATTGGCATACTAAACATGGAATAATAGGCAAAATCCTGTTTTTCTATGAATAAAAGCATTAAAATGTTTTCAGAAAATCAAAAATTCATCCTTAAAAATAGCTAAAAATGAATTTTTCATTAAATCCTTAAAAGTCTGCCATAACCACTGTTTTGCTAAAACATCTGTTCTATTTATTGTTGTCCACTACTGAAAGTCAACCCTTGTTCTCTCATTTCCTTGGTAATCACTGTTGTTCAAAATCAGTGTTTTCAACCACTGATAAGCTATCCACTGATAGTTAAAATCACCCACTGTTTTCATTGTACCGTTACAACCACTGATATTACTCCATCAGTGGTTTCATAAAACAACTGTCTTCCATTACTCATCAGGGGTTGGCACGTGGACAGTACATAGTGGTCAGATCTTTTTGTAACCGCTGCCACGTCAGCATTCACTTTTTCCTGTATAAAAACCTGAGCAAAACCCCCAAACAGGGTTTTTACTGTCGAATCGAATTCATAAAAATTCCTTTCTCAAAGCAGTTATCATCCATTTCTCTTGAATCATTCATCATTCTTCTTCTTCTCCAAAATGACAAAATCAAAGTCTTCATCATCTGAATAACCCACTGAACAAGCCATTGACATTCCATACAAAGCTCCCCACAATTACTTGGGTCTACTCACAAAACCCACAAACACTAAAACCTTCGATTCCATCATAGACGCACTTTCGTCTACAAAGTACAAAACTTTGTTGACTGGTGATGCTCCGATTTACCTGAAAACCCAGCGAGAATTTTGGAAAAATGCCACACTTGAATCTCAAGGAGAGACAGTCATAGCCATCAATTCCTCAATACTGGGTAAAAAGGTCAAAATCACACCGCAATCCATTTCAAAAGTATTTGAACTCAATGATCAGCAAGGTAAAACTTCTTTTCCCAAAATTGAGTATCAAACTGATTTTATTGAGAGGGGGTATGCTGAGGAAATGAAAAAGGATACCTTACGAAAAGGTAACTTTCCTCCTGCACCAAGATTTTTATTCCATACCCTCTTGATGTGTGTTTCAAATAAAACAACTGCCTTTAATTAAATACCATTAAAGATCCAATACCTGGGATATGCTATTTTACATAATGAAATTTTAACTACTCCCAGGAGATCTTTGATGATTTAGTCAAAAATGTCACCAGCAAATCATTTTTATTATTTCCAAGGTTCCTAAGTTTCTACTTTCAAAAGAAAGTTGGAAAGGATGATGCTCATGTACTCATCCAAGGTGACTCTTTTCAAATAAATGGCTTAACACCTGAAACTTTTACACGATTATCAAAGCCTTCTAAAACAAAAGCAGAGGCTCCTGAGCAGAATTTAGCAGCTACCACTGCTCCTCAGGCACCTGCTGCTGAGCCCACTGCTCTAGGTGATCACAGCAGCAAAACAACTGCTGTGAAACCCACACCTAAAACCACCAGAAAACCAAGACAGAAGAAAACTCAAAAGCCCCCTAAACCTACAAAAAAGGCAACTCTGGAAGATGAGATCCTAGAGCAACTGCCAGTGACAACACAAAAGTCACAAGAAACCACTGCTGCTACTTCCTCACAGCAGATGGTAGAAAGATCTCAACCCATGCCTCAAACTCCTCCTGCTACTTCTAAAAAAGAATAGGTTGTAAGAACAGGGACACCACAATATGATGCTTTGGAATCACTTGCTTCCATCATCCACAGCCCACAGCCCGGGGTAAATTCTCTTTCTACACCCATACTCACAGCCACAATTCCCCCACAAAAAATAATATTGTTGGATGCTCTTGATTTGAATCAGGCACAAATCAGTCCTTCTCAATCACCTTTCAATGAGAACATACCTCTACAAGTGACTGGATCTGATATTCCAATCATTGCTAACCCACCAACAACACCTGAGGAGGTTACACCCCCTGAGTTACAAGTAACTCTTGGTGGTAGTTCAAGTGAAGCGGCCACTACAAGTGCTGAACCCACTGGTTTGCATTTGGATAGTGGTTACATCAATAGGACTTCCTTGAAGGCAATTTCTACTCTGGGAACCCTTGTGTATCTAGTATTCACTGGGTCACTAAAAAGTGTTTCTCAATTTGAAGGAAGAAGTCCCCAGTTCCAAGACAAAGGGGCATCAGTGGATGATTTTTGGAGTACACTCCCTGAATCAACCACTGTTACAACCACTACAAGTGGGAAATCAGATGATCCCATTAAATTGGGTAATGGTTTCATGTACCAAGAATTGACGGTCAGAGTTGACAAACTGGATACTTCTGTTGCAGAAATCAAAGAAATGCTGCAACAGTTGTTGAAAGTTCAAAAGGTACCACCTACTGCTGCACCAACTACAACAGTTGCTCCATCATCTGCTCCTACTACAGATGAGCTGTGTAGTTTGTTTCAACCACTGCTCCATCATCAAAGAGAATTAGCTGATCAGCAACATGAGATTCAGGTTCAAAAGATCAGAAATCTCATGGAGTCAAGGTTTAAAGATACTCAGGCAGATATCAAGGCAATCAAGGCCCATATACTGAACACCACTGGCACTGCTCCTCCCTCTGTTATCTTTGTGGATAACCCACCACCAGATAATGCCAAAAAGGGGGAGAAATTAAAGCAGACGAAAAAGATGGGATATGAAGATGGCCTGTATATTGAACCACAAAAAGATTGTATGCTTGCAGACATCCCTCTGCCAGATGGGTCCAAAAAGATTGATGTTACCACAAATGCCCTTGCTGAGGCAAAAGCAAGTGTAAAAAGGGATAGGGAGGCTAAGGATAAAGCTAGGTGGGAACAGGAGAAAAGAGCTTTTATGGAGCTGAATGAGCAGGGTATTTCTGAGCCAAAGGATGATAAAAATCCTGAGCCAAAAAGAAAGAATCCCACTAGAACAGTGAGGGAACCCAAACACACACCATCCAGACCTACAAAGCAAACCTCCAAACCTACCAAAAATCCCACACATCAATCTTCCACCCAAACAGCTGCTGCAACACCTGCTGTATCAACAACTGTTAGTACTTCAGTGGTTACAGCAGTTGTTAACCCAACAAACACCACTTCAAATACAACAACTGCTCCCATTTCAACCACTGCCCTACCAAAAATACCATCACCACCAAAAACAATCTCACCACCATCACCTCCTGCCAAAAAGCAGAAGACAGCTGATGACATCATCAGTTGTAATGACAACAGAGGTTGAAACACCAGTTGCTTCAACAGCTGTTAGTCAGCCACTTCCCACTTCAATCACCACCACTCAAATCACCACTTCACAACCATCCAAAACACCACTAGCCTCTCCTAAACCCAAAAGGAGAAGGATGATACTCAATGATGACCCTTCACCACCACAAACATCTTCACAACCTTTGTCACTTGTTACTATACCAAACCATGTTCCTCTCTCTTCAGCCCAGGTTCAAAAACCAATCACTGCCATTGTTTCAGCATCTGTTCAGTATCCTTTAGAGCTCATAGCAGTCAGAGAAGAGATCAAATCTTTTTATTCTGAAGATGATCCTGCTAAAAGAAACCTACCATCTGTCCAAGGATATCCAAGGCCAAATAATATTGAAGAATATTTGAAAATAAAGGCTCAACAGGCAGAGGATATTTCCAAAAGAAACTCACAAGGAAAATCTAACAAGGAAATTCAAAGACATTATCAATTCCTGCTTACTCAAGTCAGTGCCTTGGAAAGGTTTTCAAAGAATCTCTGTTAGGAACTATCAGAAAGAGCAGATGAATCCTTGAGAAAAGACTATCTTGATAACATAATGGCCTACAAGAAATACAAAGGAGAAAAATACATGTACAAAGAATGGACCATTAAAGAGCTTGAAAGTGAAGCAGCCAGGATTCAAGATATGATCAAAAACAAGGTTAAACATACTCCTCCAGATTGGGCAAAATACAAGAAGAATGTACCTGATAAGGTGCTAGAGCTGAAGAGGATGAAAGAGGAACTTATCACTGCTGATTTTGGGTCAAGAAATTAGGTGATAAGGTGGAAAGAAGATAAAGTCAGGGCAAGTTATCAAAGGCTGGAAAAACTAAGGAAGAAAAATCCTAACATTCCACAAAAGCCTGTTTACCCTGAAACAGTGTTTCCAGAAAAGCCACAAAAGCAACAATTCAAAAGATCCACTACTCCACCTGCTGCCTTCATTTACCAAAGAAGGAAACAATAGTAGATGGATAAAGAAACAGCAGCAAATAAAGAAGCAGGGGATTTTGTTGTGAAAGAAGGGCTTAAGCGGATGATTGAAGAAAGACTTGAGTCTGCACAAACTTCAAACACTGCTCAGCCATTTATTACAAGGCCACCATCTCCAAACTCCTCATCCAATAAAAATCTCCCAAGAAACCCACTGGACTCAAAATTACTAAAGTGGAAAACTGACAAACATACCCATGTATTGACACTGATCAAGTCCAGTGGAGAAGTGAAGAAAATATCAAGGGAACAAGCACTAGGCCTGAGTGTTGAAGATCTGCAAGATCTCCTTGATCTTACACTTTGCAGGGATGAAGATGATATAGATGCCTTAGACTTTGAGTTACAACTCAAAGGGCAAATAAGGGAACTGTTGATGAGGCAATAAAGATCTACAATAATGAAGGGTTTTGGCATTATCTGTTTCAGGGGAGATTGTTGGGATTGAACCCTATCAGAGGAACAGATAATTAAAGCCAAAACTAGATCAGAGCAGTGGATCTACAACAAGCAGTGGATGTATACAAGTCTCTCCCCTTGAAAGTGATTCTAACAACTGATGACCTCCATCCACTGATCTGTTACAACAACTGTTGACTTACAACTGCTAATCAAGTCAAAGACTGATGAAGACTAAAGCCCTGATTGATCAATCTACTGCTATGGGTCAAGCACTGCTGAAGATATCAAGTACTGTTGGAGTCACAACAATGGAAGGATAAAGTAGTAGTTTAGTCTTTCTTATGTAATGTATTGTAATCAGTAGTTAGCATAGCAGTGTTTGTATTAGATTAGTAGTTAGAGTTTGTTAGGAAGTTAGATGTCACTATCATGGTGACGTCAGCAAAGATGCCACAGTGGTTTGGGCGTGCCTATTAATAGAACAGTACCCTGTACTGTTCTATTAGCTCTTCATCACTTTTCTTCCTGTACGAACAAACACTGTGAGCTCAGGCCGAGGGGGAGTTTGTTACATGCATGCATTGTAATCGTAGCTTGAAATAAATTCAATCATTCGGTTCTATGTGAAAATGTGTGTGAAAAGCAATTCTCCTGTTTGATTATGTGCAAAGTTTATTTCCATCTTAATTCCGCTGCATTTACTTGTTCATCTTCTTAATTGTTAAACGAGAACACAATAAAAAAGAAACTCAGATCCTGACAAAAACACAAGGGAGTAAACAGAACCACATAACAAGTTAAGACATAACAAGTTAAACATAATAAATCAAGCATAGCAAGTTAGACATAACAAGGGCCACACTGGCCATCAAACATAAAACATTGTCCAAAGCCTTCAAGGCTTTAACCACCAACGGACCTAAAAGGTTCCCTTAAAATACAAAGATTTTCAAACATACAACCCATAATATTATTTGACATGCTAAGAAATCTACGAATTAAAGCTTCTTCTTCACTTGGCAGCAACAGAGATGGTACACTTTGCTGCATCATCCTTCATCAAACCTTCACCATCTTGAGTCTTCTTAGACTTCTTCTTCTTCCTCCCTGCTGCACCCGCTGCCTCAAAGGCTTCAAGGCTTGAACCCTTTGAGCCCTCGCCACTTTTAGAACACGTTTCCTCGCTATCTCTGGAACAAGGACGTTTCTTCGAGAGGGACTTCAGCACTTCACTACAAACAGCCTCATTGAGGCCTCGAGGTTTTAGCTCCTGCAAGACAGAGAGAGGTTTCCCAAAGCATTCAGAGACCTCACCCACATAAGGCTAGGTCAAATGTTCCATCTTTAGGACAGAATCCTTAAAAACTTCGAATGCTTTAGGCTGATAGAGGGAAGACTTATCTTTGGGAATCCCAGCTTCACAAGCTTCATAACCGGCAGTATAGCCTTGATGCCTCCCATGAACGAGGAGTATGGTGTAAATTACACATCACCTAAAGCCCTGTTGAACTCGGATGAGTGAAGAAGATAAGTGACCACTTGTTGAAAACCATGTTCAATAAGCCATTTGTTGTCTTTGGTCACTTGGGCTAAAGAAGCCTCCAACTCTTCCTTCTCCTTTGAAGAAGCTTTAACCTGTCTCTTCAACTCGTTCACTTCAACCTCATGCCTTTGGGTGAGCTCATGAACCTTCACAACCCAAGCCGTTTCCTTTTCACCAAACCCCTTATTTTCCTTCTTTAAGGCAGCCATGCTAGCCTTCATAGCATCTCTCTTCTTCGAAAAGGCCTCATATTCTTGCATTCTTTTTTGAAAACGGGAAATCCCCTTAGGAAGTAAGACAAAGAGGTTACAGGCACCCAAGATCATCTTACCAATCATTTGGTCATCGTCCATTGATGAGCAGGAATCCCGGACAAAATGAGTAAGTACGTCTTCACAAACAGACGGTTATTTGAAGCTATCAACAACGGTAACCTTCCAACCAGACACATAAATTTCCCCTGGGTCAACATTAGAAGAACCCTCAATAGCTTTGCCTGAAGGCTTCAACCCTCCAACCTTTTTGCCTACCGCCTTATTATCTTTACCCACCACCAGCGGTAACTCTCTTTTCTTCCCCTCAACTGGAACTTCTACATCTTCCGGAACCTCCACATCATCACTAAAATCAATAGTTTCGGAACTAGGAGGCTGACCAGCACCCTTACGACGAGTGGAGCGACGATTGGAAGCCTTTGAAACTGCAACCTAGACAAATCCCTTAACATTGGGAACATTCACATAAGCTAAACCTTCAAATCAATGCTCGGCACCACGAACAACAGCATCCTCACCTTTTGTGGCTGCAGCATCGGTAAACACAACATCGGACGTGTCATCGCTCTTGATGAAATCCAACGCAGACATGACTACCATCCAAACACAAAACCAAACATAAGCAAAGATATAGAAAAAATAATAAAGAAATCAACAAAATAAATGCATACCCTGACCATCCCTCTTGAGTACAGGATCTCGGTCTGGTTTATCCCGTAACTTGCTAATGGCCATTAAGACCAACAAGGGTTCAGGAAAAGGGTGAAGCCTAGAAGGGCATGCCCTGATTGATTTCAAAAACCAACAATCTAACTTGGATTCAGATGGTTCCAGTTCATTAAGAACGACATCTGGATGCCTCAAAACCATCTTGAACGGAACAATCGACTCAGAAACCCAAAAAAACCGGTATTCCCAACAACCTAGTGTAGTCACCATAGATGAAATTAAACATGTGTCAACCTGAGACGTCTCCAAAGTAAACCAATCACCGTTTTTAGCCAAACGAAAGAAACAGAGAAAGGATAACAAAGACGGATCATACCCCGTAGCCCGACAAACGATCTCAAAGTGTAAAGCCCTAGCAAGGCCTTGGGGTTGTAGTTAACCGAAAGAAACACGGTAGTACTCTGAAACATTAAGAACAAAAACAGAAAACGGGTGATGAAGGTTTGAAAATTCAAAATGCCGGCAATATAAAGCAATAGAACCAGCCGGGTATTGGTCGATAGATTTTCTAAACCTGGAGCCTCGGGATTAAACTTCGAATCGATTCCCCATTATAAACAAAATGCTCAACTTCTTCTTGGGTAAGACGAGAATAACTGATGGATTGATCCTTTCGGGCACCCATGAGCGATGATTGATGGAAAAAAGAAAAAGATAAAAAAGGACTAACCTGATGGAAGAAAATGTTTCATGAAACATTAAGGTGTTTGAGAAAAATGAGTAAAGTTTGTTTGTCTTAATAAAGGGGTAAATAAATAGGGACTGACGGTTAACATAATTACATAGAGGGCTAAAAAACCGTCACGTTAGTCAAATCAACTGTCTTTTCAAATTCAAAATCCAGTTTTTTCGTCGCCCAAAATATGAAGCCTTGACCCTTCCAAGCCTTGAAGCCTTTTAGCTACTAAAAATGTTGTGCAAAAGTCAGAAGCCTTTGAGCTTACACCACCTCTAACTTGGGGGGCTGATGACGTGGGTAGCTCAAGCTTAATAAACTGGCTGAAAGTGCAATATAGCTTAAAGGGTTGAAAGGTAAAAGGGTTCGGAAGTCGACCAGCTATAGTGAACAACAAAAAACATGAAACAGTGTCAAGTCACATCACACTTTACATGTGATCTCTCCCACTCAGCCGCAAAAGAGCAAGTGGGAAGTGACACTCTTTTACCCGCAGTTCCGAAGACTTCAACCTACCAAAAAGGGCAAGCCCCTAGAACTTGTCCATTCAGGTTTCCTTTCATGGCTAATTCCTTCCCTATAAATAACAACACTTGTCCATTCAATCAGCCATTCCAGAAATCTCACTCTCTCTCTAGAACTTGTGCTTCACTTGTTCTATTCTTCACTCACCCCAACACTATCACATTGCATGCAAACATTCTGGGTTGAATCTCCTTCAATCCAGAATTTAAAGCAATCCATAGTAAAGTGATCCGGCCTTACGTATTGCACACGTGGGGGACCCCGCAACCTGCGTTAAGCAAACCGAGACTCTTAAACCCTTTTGCCTAACCAGTCTAACCACTATCCTTGATCTTATATTTGTTGTAGCAACAATAGCCGATCTTTATTACGTTATTTGGATCTATTGTATAAGTTTAATTATATTAAAACCATAATTTGTTTATATATAAACAATAGTTTATGTATACTTTGAATATGAAAAACTAAAAGATACGAGCGACAATTAAAACACAAACTAAATCGAATACAAAATACATATCCAAAGACATGTATTTTAGCATAGAAACAAAAAAGTAAAATTTGCAAAGGAAAGAAGATACGCGGCAGTGAACTAGTGTATCCTCTGTATTTATGGGTTATGTATTTTTCTAAAATATATTTATAAAAAAAATAATACACCAGAAAAACAAACCACTTTGATGAGTTTATTCATAAAAATATATACCGGTCAGTAATTTTGTCCATTTTCAAAAGCAAAAAACAAACAATGCGAGTACAATTATTCTGATTTGACATTGCTTCACTTATTTATAGAGGCCAGGGACCGTCCTTTTAACTCCTGTGATTCATTTCCCAGATTTTCGAATTATTGAGTGTTTCTTTCATGCTTGAAAGTGAGTTTAAGATTTTCTTATTTCCTATTTATCTAGTTAAAAACTACAGTATTATTTAAGTACATATAATATAACGTTAAATATATATCACTAAAAGAATTAGAATCAAATACAAAGGCTTCTAAAAAAATCTAATGCAACTTGCTCCAAGTCAAAGCGACTCATAGCTCGACAATTTAGTTCATTTTCTCAAATTTTACAATCATTTATGTTTGTTATTGAAGTCTTAAACAAGTTAACATTAATTTTTTCATTATATATGATAACGAGTAATTTTCAACAAGTCAACAAATGAGTTACTTGAGTGCAATCAACTTGCGAACCAAATCCGCTCGTGAGCCAAATTAATTCATGTCAAAAACAAATAAAACAAATCAACTTAAAATCCACTGTTATGAAATATGACATCGGTTCGGTTCAATTATTGTGGTTGGTAGTTGTCTGAGTAGCCAAAACCAAAAACCAAAAACGAAACACGGATTAATCAAATCGTCAGTCATGGATGCAAGTTTATCTTGGTTTTGGTGATGAGGTCAGCCCAAATTAAAAAAAAAAAAAAAACTTTTATTTAAATATTGAGTGTAGAGAGTAGGTGATAGAGTGAAAATTTAAAAAAGTAGAAATGAGGTTTTTAAAGATTTGTAAAGATATAATGTGTCAAATAAATAACCTGACAGTTAAGGACACCCGTAACATTAGAGATAGTCTTTTCCTTAGGCCGGTGGGTGTGGCATGGCGCCACCCCGCCACATCATCGTTGATAGCGCCCCCGGGGCGCCACCATCTACACCGCACGAGTTAAAGGGGGCGTCATGGGTTGTTCGCCAGCACGTTAACGAGGGAGAATTGAGCTGATCGAGGGGTGTTTGGTCAAAGGGGGCGCTAGTGGGGCTTTATCCCACACCATCATTGTTAAAGGGGGCGTCATTTTCTACTCAAAATCTACGTGACGCTTACGTGACGTGATAAAGACCCTAGAGGCTTTAAACCACACCCACCAGCCTTACTATTATTTTGCCTAAAAGATTAATATTACAAATTGTGTATCTTGTCGGTATTCAACCGAGAAAAGTGATAATTGAAAATCAGGTAACCCCTCACTCCTGTATTATATATAACCCTCCATTTTAGTAACCGTTAAACTCCACCACCTCCATTACATTCTTCACACACTTCAATTGCTTGTGCATCAATGGCTGCTCTTACCACAACCGTAGATGCCCCAGCCGGTCCGCTTTCCGCTTGCCCAGATGATAACCGGAGGCTGTCGAAAAAAGGAAGCATCTCCAGAAGCCATTCATCTTCCTCAACACCGTCGAAATCCACCCACCGTCGGAACACCTTCACTAGAAAATGCGCTCGCCTCGTCAAAGAACAGCGCGCTAGATTCTACATTATGCGACGGTGCGTTAGCATGCTCGTGTGTTGGCACGATTACGGTGATTCTTAAATCGCAGTCAGTGGCGGACCCAAGAATTATTTTACAAGGTGCGAACGAGAGGTTTAATAAAACTTTTAAGGGGTGCGATCGGGATTTTAACCTATAAAATACACTAAAAAACCTTTTTCAAGGGGTGCGCCCACCCAAGCTATCACCTAGGTCCGCCCCTGATTGTTGTCCGTAACTCTCTTTCCCTCTCCGAGACTCGCTCTCCAACATATTTTGGACTGCTGTGGCGCGGTCCGAGAAGGAAGAGAACTGCTTCAACAATCGTACTTAGTAAGATCTCACTTGAATAGCAGGGTATGGGAGAGAACTGCTATAATATGAACATAATTACGTATTGTAGATTTTTGGAGTGCAGTTTAGTTTTGATTTTTGGCACAATATAGGATCATTTAATGAAAATGAGCAAATTTTGATAATGACTAGACTGAATTTGTATGATTGGATTTGATGATTGTTATCTTTTCTTTCTGAAACTGATGATTGACATGAGATGGTTATTAACTCTAATGTTCTCCTCGAGATCTATCTTTTCCTATTTTTTTAGAGAGAGGAAGAGAGAGACTGTGTATGTATGTGTGAGAGAGAATATATTAAACTATTGCTGTAGCCCACTGTGGATCCAGTGTGTTTGGCTGACACGAGTTTTGTATTTAATTATATATCAGTCAAAATTTCAGTCTCTCCTTCACTTTGGATTAAGATTTGGAATATGTGACTGGAATGAAAGTCATTAGAGTTCTAGACTTAAAATTTGGGATTAGACCACCCAAAATTAGGGTTTCATATCACACTTCTAACTGGACATTCTATTCTATTCTCTTGAACACAAGACAAGTAATCTTTAAACCAGCTGTTTAGGTAAACGTTAAGCACTACTTCCTTTATTTTTAAGTTATTAAGTTATTTCGATTCGAGAAAATCTAGCAATCATACACATAACGGAACCAATGGAGTGGTGGTCCATTGGTAAAGGCAAAGCCTTTAAAAACACCTAGGTTGAGAAGGGAAATGTCTTGGGTTCAAGTCCTACAGACGATAGTGGATTAAAAAAATTAGACGTTAAAAAAAATACACAGAACGGAAACAAGGGCTTGATTCATGATTTTCTTAAATCACACTCGTCTTTTTGTTTTGTTTTTTTTACTTACAAGGATTTCACTCTACCACCCATTTTATTTCGTTAGGCACATGTCACCATCTGTTTTGATGGTTCCTTGATTTCATGTGTTGTTTATACGTTTATTAGATTATGGGGTATGGTTTTCACTTTCTCCTCTTCTCTCAGGTTCACTTCAGCGTCACGTCATCTTCCCCTTCCATCTCACCATCTACCCCAACTATAGGGTGTGGTTCCCCTTCCTCCTTCCATTTTTATATATTTTTTTAATTTAATTTATAAATAACTTCTTATTAGGTTTTTTTATTAAAATAAAAATAACTAAACATAATTTTAAATTAAATTAAACTTTAAAACATTAACATATATAACTAAAAACAAATTCAAGGGGTCTTTATAAAAATAAAACCAAATTTAAGGGGTTGGAAAGTTAAAAAAACAAACTTAGGGGTAAAACTTGCAACACACAAAAAAATATCCTTCTTCCTCTTTAGGCTGGAGGGTATGGGGCGCCACCCTTGCCATCTCAGCCTCCATGGCGCCTGGATAGTGGCGCCATCCCACACCATGGGTTTTACGGTGGGGCGCTATAGGGTGCTTGCCAACATGTTAACGTTTTGAAATTGGGACGATCGAGGTAGTTGGTCAACATATCCGTTGCCAATGTTCATTTAAAAAAAAAAAATTTATTCAAATATAAATACAACCTATTACAACTAAAACACACACCAATCATAACTAAAAAATGCCATCCGATTCTTCGAGCTCTTCATCCGACGGTGTTCTTAACGATATGGTTATCGCAATTACACAGGAGGCGATTAATTATTTGCGAGAAGAAGCCAAATCCTCTACATCACGTACCAGACAACCGGCTCTTGAACGAGATCGGTTAGGTGCTCATGAACGTCTAGTGCAAGATTATTTTTGTGAAAATCCGTTGTACGATGATATTCAGTTTAAGCGTAGGTTTCGTATGAGTTGTCGTCTTTTCATTAAAATTTCTAAAGATCTTGCGGGCGAATTCCCTTTTTTCACGCAAAGAGAAAGTGCTAGTCACAAAATTGGTTTCTCTGGAATACAAAAGTGTACAACAGCAATTAGGCAACTAGCGTACGGCACAGCGAGTGATGCGTGGGATGAATATTTAAGGATGTCGTTAAGAATGTGTCGTGATTCTCTGATTCTCTTGAAAATTTCTGTGAAGGTAATTTTTATTCTTTATTCTTATTGTTATTGTTATTATTTTTTAAATTTGCAATGTTATTATTTTTTAAATTTCCATTGTTATTATTTTTAATTTACATTGTTATTATTTTTTAAATTTCCAATGTTATTATTTTTAATTTACATTGTTATTATTTTATTAGGTGTTATCTCTCTGTACGGGAGACGATATTTGAGTGGACGACGTTGGTAAAAACTCTTTCGTGCCCAGGTGACGAAAAAAGATTGTATTTCAAGAAAAAACAAGAGTCAGCAAAAAAAGATATCGAGCGGGATTTCGGTGTGTTAAAAAAAATGGTCTATCATCGCCCAGCCGTCGAGGATACTTGAAAAAAGTAAAATGAGAAACATCATGTATACGTGCATCATTTTGCATAACATGATATTGGAGGACTCGGGTAGAGCGTTTTGTGGAGAAAGTTATAATGAAAGTAACCAACCGACGAACCCAATACTAACATACGCTGAAAAAGAAGCTATCTGATCGAATGTACGTGACAGGAACACACACCATAACCTTCGAGCTGATCTGACCGAGCACCTATGGTTTTATCGTGAACAAGGAGGAGACGATGAAGACGACGAGTGACTTTGTATTTTTTTTATTTTAATTATGACATTGTATGTTTTTTTATTTAAATTATGGCATTTTATTTATATTGTTTCAATTATGGCATTTTATTTTTATTATTTAAATTATGAGTTATAAATTAATAGGGAAATTGGCCTGTAATAATCTCACCTATACCTTATTGGCCATTAATAATCCCACCTCATAATATTCCCCCCACCAATCCCGCTTTTCACCTATTTTTCCTACAATGGTCCCTCGTTAAAAAAACTTAACAGAGTTAATCTTTCTTCCAAATTATAAACAGATTTTTTAGGGCTTTTGATCAGAACGATGATACGGGTCCATTGATGTAAAACTTACTTCGAAATGGTGCTCCAAGTGACTTGATTTTAGTTAATTGGAAATTTAAACACCTGAATTGAAGCGTCGTTTTCATTGTTTGGAGCACCGTTTCGAGGCAAGTTTAAAATCAATGGACTCGTATCGCCGTGCTAATCAAAAGCCTTAAGACATCTGTTTGTAATTTGGAAAAAAAGCTTAACTCCGTTAAGTTTTTTTAACGGGGGACCATTGTAGGAAAAATAGGTGAAAGGTGGGACTGGTGGGGGGAATATTCTGATGTGGGATTATTAATGGCCAATAAGGTTTAGGTGGGATTATTACAGGCCAATTTCCCTAAATTAATATATTAAAATTAAATAATTTTTAAATCTAAATAAAATTAATAATTAGGTAATGATGACGGGGCTTTATCACACACCCAGCAAGTTAAAGGAGGGCGTTATAAAGCCCCCTAGCTGACGTGGATCCTAGGTGACGCTGACATGTCCTGATAAGGGCTTTATCCCATACCCTATAGCCTTATAAATGAAGGTCAAGCTCATTGGTTGTTGTAAAGATGGTTCAATTTAACTCAATGTATATGATTTGTAGATACTCCTTGTATCAACTAGAGTGTACATAGTAACAGAAAGACCATATGGCTCTCTTGGAGAATATTAAGTGGTTATACTTCAAAGTTTATTTATACAAAGTACATATTTTTCTTGGACGTACCATATAATTACATTGAGTAATCAATGTGATTTCTTCAATTTTATAATTATATTTGTGTTTATGAGACAGTTTGAAGCTAAAAAGGAGAATTCATTATTCTAATACCTTACTCATTCACAAGCCATATGACTGTTTTGAATTAATTTGGAAACCTTAAACTATACTAGGACTGGACTCATAAGCATAGTGATTTAACATAGCAAATGTTAGTTGTTAAACCGTTAATCTATACATTATACAAATATATAATTATGTAACTAACAATTTTTCGACATTAATAGATGTATTCATCAATTCTTTGATTTGTTAGAACAACAACAATATAATTGTGAAGAAAAAAAACAAGTAGAAGCATTAAATTTAAAAATTATAAGGGGAGAGGGGTGGTCACTAGTGATAAAATTTCATCACTCACAATATCCAATCATGTTCCGTCATGTCAGCAACCATTTTTCCATCACTCACAACCTTTTTTAATGTGGGTGATCATCACTCCACCACCACACCCAACAATTTCCCCCCAACCAACAACTACCCTCACAAAACAAAAGAATAACGCGTGAAGAAAATAACGAAAATCGATTCCCGTGGTGCTATAACGCGTTATAGCAAGAGGTGGGGGTGGGACTTTGCATTGTTCCATGCGTTGAATATTGTATCACGCGTTATATATTGGACCGCCCCCTGTGGCCTAAGGATAATGAGACAATTAGGTTGAATATCGTTAATACAAAGTTTTTTAAATACGGCATGTTTAACAAAAGATTTATGACATTAGATGTACTTTTTATTGCTACAAAAATAACAGTGTGTTATGAAAATCATTAGCCGCTAGTTGGCGGTGAAGTACCGTCTAAGAATTAATCGGATTTGAATTTTTATGTGTAGTTTTTTAAATTTATACATAAATAATGTTAATTTATACTTTTTATATATAAATTTACAATTTTAGGGAACAAATATAAACTATTAAAGATGGAAGGGGTTAAATGTTAAAATACCCAAACTTAAATAAACATAATCACCCCGTCGTTCACATTTCACAATACGCGTTTTCCTCTCCTCCTCTCTTCTTTTATAAGACGCATCACGCATGGAATTTCATTTGATTTTGGTTTGAAATCATGAGTAGCATTCGATTTTGAGGTAAGAACTTGGTTTACTTGACCATTTTGGTTATTTTGGTTGAAACAAATAGAGTCGACTTATATCTAAGATAAAAAAAAACTGTGTTATCTTTCTAAAGGAAGAATATTATTTAAAAAAACACATCTAGCAAAGCGCTAGAGCAAATAAATTTAAAAATTACATGTACAATTTTATACTTTTAAAGCACTTGATTCGAGAAATTTTATAATTCCGGTTCCTACCATTGTGCCATATGAATGAAAAATGAACACTGTTATCAAATAGCGTTTGCTGTAACGATTCTTCATGACAACCAAGTCTTCTTTTTTGGATCTTCATAACATCCACCAAGTGACAAACATAAACAACCTAATCAGGCTTCTTTTTGTGGTTTTGAACATTTAATGCTTTTAGCTATTCCAGCATTTTGGACGGGCTATATGATGTCAGCAGTAGAAGGCCAGGCCACAACACAATAAGACTCCAAATCCCAGTTGCAACCTAACATGCCCCAAAACATGCTCATTAGTCTCTACAAAGTCATTACAAAACAGACATAACACATTCGGGACATCGATACCTTTTTCCTCCAAATTCACTCTGGTTGGAAACCTGTCGATCAACACCCACCACCCACAAATATTTACTTTCCTAGAAATACATTTAAACCAAATAGTCTTCTGAATCCCCTTCAGAAGAAGATAATCATTAATAACCTTCACAATACCTTTAAACAAGAATTCCGTCATATCTCCAAACTTCTAAACATACCTATGAGACAAAAAAGATATTTTAAGTTAAATACAACTTGTTTTTAATAAAAATTATATACAAATAGAAACAAAAAAAAAATATATAAACTTTAAAATGTATGAATAAAATTTTACAATAACATTTAAACCAAATAGTCTTCTGAATCCCCTTCAGAAGAAGATAATCATTAATAACCTTCACAATACCTTTAACCAAGAATTCCATCATATCTCCAAACTTCCAAACGTACATATGAGACAAAAAAGATATTTTAAGTTGAATTTACAACTTGTTTTTAAAATGTTAAGCATTTACAATAACAATCCTTTATATATACGAGGACGTTCAATACAAAACCAATTTTAACAAACTATATAAGTAAAATTCATTTGTTTAACCACCCATATATATATATATATATATATATATATATATAGGGAGCCGCTAGAATGAGAACCACCTCGAGTTGTAAGAACCGCGAGAACTACACCCCACGGAGCGCCGTTCGCCATGATTTTTTTTTTACAAGTAGATGTGTATATTATAAACACAGCCGTAAAAAATCACGGCGAACGGCGCTCCGTGGGGTGTAGTTTTTTACACCACAAGTTTGGTGAAAAAAAAAGAAAAAAGAAAAAAAATTAAAAAAACCAAACTTGTGGTGTAAAAAACTACACCCCACGGAGCGCCGTTCGCCATGATTTTTTACGGCTGTGTTTATAATACACACATCTACTTGTAAAAAAAAAATCATGGCGAACGGCGCTCCGTGGGTGTAGTTCTCGCGGTTCTTACAACTCGGGGTGGTTCTCATTCTAGCAGCCCCCTATATATATATATATATATATATATATATATATATATATATATGTATAGGTAGAGGATCCTATAAAAAGTGTTCAAAGTGTGAGAAGTGTGAGAAGTGTATTATAACACTATATATAATACTATATAACACCATATAAACACCGTATAATAATATGTACCACCATATAATACCATATAACACTTTGTAACACTATATATCATTATATAACAAATATAACACTATAGGTTGTCTGATAGCATGTCTATGATAGATGTATAGTGTTATATTTGTTATATAATGATATATAGTGTTACATAGTGTTATATGGTATTATATGGTGTTACATATTGTTATACAGTGTTTACATGGTGTTATATAGTATTATATATAGTGTTATAATACACTTCTCACACATCTTACACTTTAGGCCCTTTTTACACTATCCTTACCCTGTATGTATATATATATATATTATTGGCATTTAACTTGGATTATATAACGCCTTATGATTTAGAATATACAATAGATGCCCAAAATAAATAGCTAATTAAACCACGGACCAAAGTTAATCAATTGAAAACTAGATTGATTAAAATGCAGAATTTTATAAAATTACACACACATATGTGTATATCGATCCAGAGAGAGAGAAGGGTGAAGAACCCTCTTACACACAAACAAACATAAAAATTTGCAAATCGAAAGGGAAATCAAGGTGATTCCCTTGCATGTTGGAGGATTTTAATTATCTAATGCCAAGTAAACCTAAGGTAAGTTGTAATTTCACTTTTGATGGGATTTTCTAGTTTAAAGGATCCATGAATTAAGGGATTTAGTGATTTAATTTACTATAAGAAGATGTTAATGCTTGTTTGGATATTGTGATCATCATACTTATTGAATATGTGAAGTTGGATGATCATCTATGTATGTGAGAAGCGGGTTTTAACCTAAGTCTGACAAAACCCCAACTTCATGTGGCCTTGATAAACTGAAAATTACATATCTTAATTTCAATGAAAGTGTGAACTCGTTGAATTGAAATAATATGGTGAAGGATGGTCAAATCTAGCTAAATAGAATGACTTAAATGTTGGACCGTTCTTTGACCCGAAAAGTCAGTCAGAGTAGCTCATCTTCATGTATGAAGGCGGAATCAACATATATGAAGTTACAACAGCTTATCCTTTCAATCCTGATCTTTTTATTGCTTTCTGATGAAATTTTGACAGAGTTTCGGCTCCCAAGCACACACACATCTATGTTCAACTATGAACCGCTCACCCCTATATATAGTATTCCTGGTCCGCTCATAAGACATACCGAATAAGCGATCCAGATCCCTTACCCTATAAGCGATCCACACACTGACAAATAAGCGGTCCAAGATGTCATATGAGCGGTCCACATCATTACAATGACACATAAGCGATCCTAAACCTATTTCACACAACATTTACATTTTGACCCCCTATTGACCAATATTGACTTCAGACTTTTTGTAGACGCAGTCAACAGACATTCCGTGCATCAACAGATCGTTTAAGTATTTTAAGAACTTAGATCAATTCATGTGTCCCACTCTTGAATATACTCCCGTATCCAGAATCCCAATATTCAGTCTTACAGGCAAGAATACTACAATGATGTCTGTACATAAATTAGGGGTTAAATGCGAAAACTGAGGGATCTCAGGTCAGAACTTCCGTTCAGCAGAGAGATATCAGCTTCGACTTAGCAGTGTGTCCCCTTTAGAGGATCTTTTCAGCTACAACAACTGATTATCAATTTTATTGTCTAATCAGCTGAGGGCTTCATGCTATATTTCAAGCATTTTGGATAAAGTATTAGCCAAGGACTAGGTCAGAACTACCGTTCAGCAGAAGTCCCGGAATAATACCCCAGACATCATAGAGTATAACCACCTAGTATATCGGAATACGAGACCTTTCAAACGAGATTTCAGGGGTTACCTATATATCCAAGTAGTGTTCCCCACGAATTTCACTAGTTTGAAATTTTAGATTTATATCCCGAATAAATCTACTAAATGTACGAAAACCTATCGACACATCGTTAGTGAGACTGTTTAACTCATTTTGTCTTTCCAAATCTTTAGCATACTGTAATTGTCTAGCTGATGTACTATCATTTTCCCTATATACACAAGCTCTTTTTCAATTTTATCATGTTTTTGTGTTTTTGCAATTTTTTACTGTTTTTGTATTTCTCTGAAAATAAACTATGTACAACTAACTATCTCCCCCTAAATACCAAAACACGTAAAAAATCGACAAACCATCGCAGATTGTTTCTCATCTTCATCCGCAACAGTACTCTCATCAACGCTCACAACCCCATCCGACACCGAAAGCAATTTCATACCATTAAGTTTTAACAAATATTGAAACCGATTTTTATCAAAAGCTTTGGTATGTAAATCAGCTTTTTGTTCGTCAGTGTGGATTTTCTCAATTCGTATAAACTTTTTCTCGAAGCAATCGCGAATAAAGTGATGACGAATCTCGATATGTTTAGTTTTAGCATGATGTACTGGATTTTTAGTTATATTAATTGCGGCCTCATTATCAACAAACAGAGGTGTGTTAAGAAACTGCAAACCATAGTCGCGCATCTGTTGCTGAATCCACAGGAGCTGAGAGCAGCAACTGCTAGTAGAAACATACTCCGCTTCACATGTAGATAGCGCCACAGATGTTTGTTTCTTACACTGCCAAGTAACCAATCTCGGACCAAAGAACTGGCATCCTGCAGTTGTTGATTTCGCGTTGACTTTACAGCATCCGAAATCTGAATCGGAATACCCTTCGAGCGTAAAATCGCCTTTTCGAGGATACCACAACCCCAATGTGGGTGTGCCTTTCAAGTATCGTAAAATCCTCTTGACAATAATCATGTGCGATGCTCTCGGGTTAGATTGATATCTTGCTGCGAGGCACGTTGGGTACATGATGTCAGGACGTGAAGCAGTTAGGTACATCAAAGAACCTATCATGGATCGATAAAGCGTCTCATCAACCCTGTCTCCGGTGAGATCTGGGTGAATCCCATGATTAGTCGCAAGTGGGGTAGTAGCTGGAGTAGAACTTAACATTCCAAATTTCTCCAGAATATCATGCACGTACTTCGTTTGATGAATGAAAATTCCTTCAGGAAGTTGTTCAACTTGTAATCCCAGAAAGAATTTCATCTCCCCCATTGATGACATTTCGAATTTCTGCTTCATCACCTGTTCGAAATCTTTGCATAATTTCTCATTTGTTGACCCAAAAATTATATCATCCACATAAATTTGCACTATCAGAAGATGACCATCAACGACTTTAGTGAAGAGAGTGGCATCCACTTTTCCACGTATGAACTGGTTAGCGAGTAGGTGTTGAGACAAAGTCTCGTACCAGGCTCTCGGCGCCTGATGTAGACCATACAACGCTTTGTCCAGCAAATAAACTTTGTTCTTGTGGATTGGGTCAGTAAAGCCCGGCGGCTGACCAACATAAACCTCCTCTTTGACCTTCCCATAAAGAAACGCTGATTTAACATCTAACTGAAATACTTTGAAATTCTTCCAAGACGCAAATGCTAGGAAAATTCTGATAGCCTCTAGTCGTGCGACAGGAGCATAGACTTCGGTAAAATCAATCCCCTCCTGTTGACTAAAGCCCTGAACAACGAGTCGAGCTTTGTTCCTTACAACCACTCCTCTATCGTCCCTCTTACATTTGAAAACCCATTTTGTATTGATTTTCCTTTGATCATCCGGCAAATCAACTAACTTCCACACCCCCAACTTTTCAAACTGACTTAACTCTTCTTGCATCGCTATGACCCAAGAGTCTTCAGTAAGCGCCTCTTTGTAAGTTCTCGGTTCGACCTGCGAAATAAAACAACTTAATGAAAATTCAGTTTGTAAAGGTGCTACTGTAGAATAAAAACATGTTAAGCCCTGGTCAATTTGACGTCTCGTCCGAACGCCCGATTGCAGTTCTCCTATTATCAACTCCTCTGGATGATAAGAAAGAGTTCGCGGCATCACTTCGCTTGGAACTTCTACATTTCCTTCCAGATTAGTAACATTCTGCTCTGCATCTTGTTCACCAACTTGGTTTGTTTGACTTGACAACTGGATCTGCTCCCCCTCAAGATCTGAATCACCATGGTCAAAAACTGGCATATTTTCAGCTTCTTGATCATCATTCACCTCCGACTGATTACCAGGAGCAACTTCATCATTATTTTCACCAGCATTGCTAGGACCTGCTTCATCATCATTTGAAGTCTCCCGAGGTCTTCTAGAATACTCCGCTGGGAACCTGAGCGTCGATTCATACTCTCGTAAAATATCCAGCTCATCAAAGAAATCTTCCTCTTCCTCTGATTCTTCTCTCATGTCAAACGACTCCCAAAGTTTGTCATAATGATAACGCCATGAATCACCAGGATTCTGTGGCGGCATAGTGTACCCCTGACATTCAACATTCGCTGCTTCAATAATACGCTTTTCACTTGGAACAAAGACACGCCGTGTAGGACCTGAATATCCAACAAATATTCCTTCAAAGCTCTTTGAACCAAACTTGCCATTAGGCTCTATCACCGTACAGGGTGACCCAAACGGTTCTAGATACTTCAAATTCGGCTTGCGTTTATTGATTAGCTCAAAACACGTCTTGTTGAACTTCTTCACAGTAAGAACTCTATTGAGAGTATAACATGCAGCAGAAACAGCTTCAGCCCAGAAATTTATTGGTAACTTAGAATCTGCAAGCATCGTTCTGGCTGTCTCTATTAGCGTCCGGTTCTTGCGTTCTGCAACTCCATTTTGCTGAGGAGTGTATGGAGCACTAAACTCATGCAGTATACCTCTTTCATCACAATATTCCTCCATCTTACTGTTTTTGAACTCAGTACCATTGTCACTCCGAATTCTACAAATTGGTCTCTGGTACAAATTCTCAATTTTCTTAAACAATACCATCAAACTATCAAAGGTTTCGTCTTTCGATTTCAAAAACGTAACCCACAAAAATCTGGAGTAGTCATCAGTCACGACCAGACAATAGGAATCTCCTGTTATACTTTTGACGTTCACTGGACCAAATAAATTCATATGAAGTCGTTCCAATGGTCTTGAGACTGAATTAACTTGCTTTGTAGGGTGTGACTTTTTCTTCTGTTTGCCTTTGACACAACTTATGCACTCCCCTTCCAGATGAAAACCTTTAATATTCACTCCTGTCACTAGATCGTTATGCACCAAATGATTCATTTTCCTTAAGTGAATATGCCCCATCTTTCGGTGCCATAACCTTGACTCTTTCTCCGTTGCTCTGGACACAAAACAATGAGCCTGACCTGTGGTTGTAGTAGCAACGCTCATGTCCAACACGTACAGATCGTTGACTCTTGGTGCCCTCATGATGATCCACTCTTCAGGTATCACAAATCCCGGTTTCAAGATCAAACATTCTTTGTCGGTGAAATGAGTAGTATACATCCTGTCACAGATCTGGGAGATACTTAGCAGGTTGTTCTCCAGCTCAGCGATGTAGTTAACTCTTTCAAACGTTATAATGCCATTTGACAATGTTCCTTCACCTATGATCCTTCCTCCTTGATTACCCGTAAAACCCACATAACCACCATTAATGTTATTCACATCATACAGCAATGCGGTCTTCCCTGTCATATGCCTTGACGCTCCACTATCCATTATCCACCTGGATACAAGTTTTGGAAGATCCTGCACATAACAAATCATCATTTACAACAACTTCAAGAAAGATGCCGATTCATGCTTCGCAAACTAGGAAGCTCCGGCAGTTCAAACTGTTTAGTCAAACATTGAGTCCACCCAGGCCTCATCAGCCTTAGGTGCAACCTTGACTCTCGCAATTTGAATTTTGAAATTTTCAGCCTTAAGAGGCGGAAAATTTGCATCATAATCAACAATAATTGGCTCTTCAGCCTTTTTCACTTCAGAATTTGAAACTTTCTTCTCAACCTTTGATTTAATTTTTGGTTTCCACACCTGTTGAGTTTCTGCAACCCTTTTATAAAATTTATCATTTTGAGTTACCAATTTCTTTACAGGTTCAGTTTTCACTTTCAAGTTGTCAATTTTAACATTTTTCTTCTCAACAACTTTTCTCTCAACATACATCGGTGCTTTACCCTTCTCATCATTTTTCTTTTGTTGAACCTTCACAGCTTCAGTCTTAGGCTTCACATATGTACACTTTCGTGCAATATGACCAACCTGTTCACATCTAAAACAAGTACGAGTATCAGCTACCCGACTCGTGCCTTCAGATTGAGCCTGCGAAGCTCTCTTCTCAAAAAATTCTTTGTTTGATTTTGAAAAAATTACTTTTTCTTCATCAGCAAGTGAACTTGAACTGTTCACAAACTTTTTCTTTTCGACAAACCTCTTGCTTGGAACATTTCTTTTCTGAAATGGTTTACCCCCCTGATAACCACCTGACCAGTTGTTTCTATTGTTATTGTAAAAACGTGGTGGATAGACAGTTTTCTTGTTGTAAACCCTCTCTTTCTTTCGACTCAGATCGTTCACTGCTGACAACTCGACTTCAACAAGTTTGAAAACATTTGTCAATTTGTTCATATTAACATTCTCAATCGGAAACTCTGAATCCGAAAACAACTTATCCGAACCCATCATCTTGTACATGACAAGGTTTGATTCTTCATCTAAGTTGTTCTTGGACTTTTGTTTCGGAATGTATTTGTCTAGAAAACACCCATCCTCCTCAGAAGTGTCACCATCCGGTTTAAGCACTTTGTCTACCACACTTTTCACCACATCACTTTGGACACCCTCGTCATAGGAAGACGTGAACGTGACATCAATGTTTTCAGGAAGTGTAACATCACTTTCTTCCTCAAGTTCAACCAACCCAGATTCCTTTTTAGTGTAATTGTGCAAAATTGGCGGTGGAACTTTGTGAAACCCTACACCAGTACCATCTGAAAACACATCCTCGCCAGCTTTGTTTTTTCCTATAGGTTTAGGAACAATATGCTGCAACACAAAGCTTGCAGAGTTATAACTGTTAAGTTTCAACTGAATTCGCTCATTCTCTATTTCTGCTTCTTGAACTTTAAGTTTCAATTTAGCGATCTCATCCAGTTGTTTATTAATTGATTCTTCTTTTATTCTCACCACAGCTCGCAAATGTTCATTTTCTTTAAACGTTTTACCATTTCGTTCATCACTTTCTTTAACTGTGGTTTTGAGCTTTTCAAATTTTTCAGAAATTTTACGATTTTCAAGAATTAACTTTTCATTTTCAGTTTTAACCTTTTCATGATCAATTTTATCTTTTTCCATTTGAGAAGTTAACTCTTTGATTCGTTCAGTTGAAGCTCTCACAGTTTTGTCACGACCGAGTATTTGATCCTCAACACTGCTGACCTTAGCTGTCAGGTTTTTAATTTTCTCATTGTTGAGGTACGTGACAGTACTACAGAAATTGCATTCTTTTGTGCAATTTTTGCAGTCAATGTTTCCATCAATCTTCTTACCTGACGCATTAGCTGACACATTTTGACTGACCTGATCCTTAGACTCAGAAACAGAATTAGGATCTACCCCAAGTGCTTTTGCAGCTAGCACTTTGTCAGCCATCTTTCCCAGATTTTCAGCTGTCAATTCCTGCGTAACATCGATCAAACCCGTATCAATCTTTTTCACTTCATTTATCTCTTCTTCTTTCTTTTCTTTCTCCTCTTTTTCTTTCTCTTTTTCTTCTTCAATCATCTTTGATGTTGGTGTTCCCCACCACTTGTGCTGCCAATATTCATCTTCTTCTTTATACTCCTTGATGATGGCCTCGATATCAAGCGTTTTGTCATCAATTGCAATGTTGGCATACTTATCAAGGTAGCACTCTCTGTCTGGATCCCATCTATTCGCTCTTTTTGCCTCTAGATATACACCAGAAAGTCTGATAATCTTGGTTTTAGCAACCATCTTCCGGTATTTATACTTCTGTTC
Source organism: Helianthus annuus (assembly GCF_002127325.2). NCBI lineage: Eukaryota > Viridiplantae > Streptophyta > Magnoliopsida > Asterales > Asteraceae > Helianthus > Helianthus annuus. The sequence goes on from NC_035441.2 coordinate 98,317,508, forward strand.
CTCTGTTCGATTATCTTTCCATGGAATAGGCTCATTCTTCGCCATAAAAGCATAACCAACAGCATCATCTTCCGGTAAAACCTCTTTGCTCCAGTCGTAACCCTCATCATCATAAATTACAGCTAAAGCCCTCGATTTGTCTCTGTTCTCTTCCTGCTGCTTCAATCTGGGCGGCTCGGATTTATTCTGATGGTAGATTGCCTTCTTGTAATAATCATCTCGAAACGGATTCTCCGATTCATCTGTATATGCATTCCTGCATTCCCTCTTGAAATGACCCTTCTGCTTACATTTAAAGCACGTCACCTTCGATTTATCAAACCCCAACCTTGTAGACGGACCACCAATCGTTTTTCTCCCAGTAATCTCCATGAAGCGTTGTGCACGTCGAACTGCACTTGCCATTGCCCAACGGATGTCGATCAGCTCCATTTCTTCGGGGTCTATCTGATCGTAGTCTTCTTTCGTCAGATTTGTATTTCCGATCTTTCTGGCCACCAAACCTTCATAGGACTCCAACACAGACGCCAGAAAAACCATTTGTTGCTTGGCCGACTCTTCATCAAAATTCTGTGCGTTCTTCAGATCTATCGCGATGTTGCACGAAAACTTTGCATCAGAACGTTTGTCAGAAGATGAAGATCCACCGTGATAACCACTGTGGCTTCCACTGTTTGAACTGCTTTGACTTTCTCTGTTTGCTGAAGAAACATTCTCAGCAGAAAATGCAGTTTTCGGAGAAGTAGCTTTCGGCATCAAGCTTTTCGGATAATAAAGATCCAAGTTTTGCTGATAGGATGAGTGATTGACTTTATAAGTTTTCTTCAATTCAAGCTCATGACTTTCAAGTTTCTCAATCACCAAATCTAGAGTCAACTTTTCAGGAGAAATAGTGTTCTTCAACATTAATGCGTAATATCTCCAATCCACTTCATTTGGTAAGGAATCGAACAATTTGTCAACAAGTTCTTCCGGAGAATACGTAATATTATGTCGTGCAAGTTCCAGCTTTAGATGACCGAACCTTTCAATCATTTTACAAACCGATTCATTTTTAAGACAACTAAACATATCAAATTCTTTTCTAAGCAGTTTCGTTTTACTTTTTACAATCTCTTTACTTCCAAGACACTTTGTTTCGAGCTTTTTCCACAAATCTTTAGCATTTGTGTAATCTATCAGCGAAATGATATCTTCTCGCACCGATTGAAACAATAATGCCACACACTTTTGCTCTGCCACAAAGGATTCAATTTCGTCAGCTGATGATAAAGTTTCTCCATTTTTGTCTCCATGATCATATCCATTTTTCAAACTCTTCCAACTTGCATACGCGAAAGCCATCAACCAATCCTCAAATTTTCTCGACCAACGACTATATTCATCGATTGCCATAAGCTTTGGGGGTTTGTTGAATGTACCGAATGAACTCTCAGACTCCCAAGCTTCCTTCTTTTTCTCCTTTGATTGATTCTCGTTCGTATTGTTCAATGTCGTATCGTTGTTTCCCGAACTACCCGTGAATGCATACATATCGCTGAACGGATTCATGAAAATATCGTCCATCGTGAACGTACCTGCAAAATCAGACAACACTTAGAAAAATTTTGATTTTGAAAAATAACAGAACCACAAAAGCGATCCTGTATGTACAGCTTGACAGTAAAGCGAACTGATTTGGTTCAAATAAGCGAACCAGAAATGTCCAAATATGCGGACCAGACAATAACCAACTATGTCCTCTCGAGCGGTCCACTAAATGTCAGAAAAGCGATCCAAATGTGTCCGTTCGAGCGGTTTCAGACAAATTATGACTGTTCGAGCGAGTCAAGAATGTCCGAATGAGCGATTCAAAGTATGATCGTTCGAGCGGGCCAAGTAATGTCCGTTCGAGCGATCCAAACAGATTTTTCGAGCGATCCTAGCACTAAATTTTGAGCGATCCAAACAGATTATGTCCAGATAAGCGATCCTGAATGTTCGAGAACGCGATCCATAGTTTTTAGTCTGTTTTACCTATTTTTAGTCCGAATTTCACTCTGAAACTTTCTAGGGTTTGTTATTAGTGTGTTTTATACAATATACTCAAATTTCAGACAATTTTGACCGTTGGAACCACTAGAACTGAAAAAGTATGAGAGAAAGTGAGTAGAAAAGAGAGATTTCTGCAGATCTATGCTGTAGTAGTATGAACTCCTCGTCCTGAGCTCTGATACCACTTGTTGGACCGTTCTTTGACCCGAAAAGTCAGTCAGAGTAGCTCATCTTCATGTATGAAGGCGGAATCAACATATATGAAGTTACAACAGCTTATCCTTTCAATCCTGATCTTTTTATTGCTTTCTGATGAAATTTTGACAGAGTTTCGGCTCCCAAGCACACACACATCTATGTTCAACTATGAACCGCTCACCCCTATATATAGTATTCCTGGTCCGCTCATAAGACATACCGAATAAGCGATCCAGATCCCTTACCCTATAAGCGATCCACACACTGACAAATAAGCGATCCAAGATGTCATATGAGCGGTCCACATCATTACAATGACACATAAGCGATCCTAAACCTATTTCACACAACATTTACATTTTGACCCCCTATTGACCAATATTGACTTCAGACTTTTTGTAGACGCAGTCAACAGACATTCCGTGCATCAACATTAAATACAATACCCACTAGGTGTTTGATAAAATGCCTAAGTAAAAAACCTAACTTGTTATTTAGTTTTGAAAATTGGTGAAAATGACATGAAGAAATACTAATGAGCCTTTCATTGAAAAAGATATGAATGACATGTATGCTAATGACAACTTGGGTTAAATCCATAAGCAATTCAAATGAGGCTTCGGGAGGCCAAGCCGTGACAGATACCCATTTAAAGGGAAAGTTTTGAGGTACGTATCTATGATGCTGCGTTATTATTATTTCTATTATTAGTTAAGATAAGTCGAAACCAAGTGATTCTATCTTGTCTATTTGTTTATTTCATTATTTAGTTTCTTTCTTAATTTTTAATTACTAAACATCTTTTATCAAATTTGGCTAGATTAGACGTTGACGATATTCCGGTATTAAAAGCTTTTGTGTCCTTGTACGACCTCGGTATCTTACCATCATTATGCTACGCCAACGATGGGTGCACTTGCCCTAACGTGTTGTAGAGAGTGATAATGTTATATCGTGTTTTATAAATTTAAAGCTTGAAAAACGAGTAAAAGTGCTTAAAATTATATTAAAAATCGTACACCCTTCACTCACGTCACGTTAATTTATTGAACATATAAATAATTAAAAAGAAAAAAAGAAGGATATATATTATGTTTTATTAAATAACAAAAGATAATTGATAAATTTATATATCACGTATTTATCTTTTGTTACGTTTTAATAATTTGGATAATAATAATAATAATAATAATAATAATAATAATAATAATAATAATAATAATAATAATAATAATAATAATAATAAAGAAGAGAGTGCCATGCAACATTAATTGAGTTCCTTTATTTTAATTTAGATTATACTCCTAAAATTCTTGTTACGTGTGATTTTAGATATCGGATCCAGTAACCTGATCCAGTAACCTGATAAAATGAAAGATAAGGGTGATCCATCACTTTGTGATGAGCCCATGTAAGTGGCCTCGTCACCGATGGGCCATCACCTCACTGAAGTGAGGGGCCTGGGTTGTGGGTGATAAACCTCCCTTTTTTTTGTTAATTAATATAAACATATATAAAAGTAAAATTAAGTTAAATACTAAAATTAATAATATAACTTACATTACATTAAAAAAATCTAAACTTAGAAAAAACTTAACTTAAAAAATTATAAAAGATTGCTTAAAATTAAAAAAAATGTAAAAAATTTACTAAATATTTAAAAACTAGGAACTCCATTTTTATCATTGTCAAATGGGACGTTGCTCCACATGAATTTCATTTATATCATCGTCAAATTCTAGCTCGTCGTTGATATTTATTTGACAACGGCCGTCTGAACCTCCCACGCTGTAACTTCCAGACTCAGAAGTTTTAGACCGTTTAGCGGTTGCAACCTCGCTTGGAATTGGCGCCCACTTGCTAGATTTCCTCAAAACATTCCACGCCTGGACGTGTGGGAAAGGATGCTTATACTAATCTTCGTGTCTATGCATCGCCTAATTTCATCGTCTTTCCACCCACTTGGACTATGTATATACAAATTCTTAAAAAACCCAAAAAAGTTTTGGACCGTAGTATTCATCCTCCGAAACTTGTAGGAAATAGACTCGACCTCTCGATACAGACCTTGCTCCATCATCGAATGGAATTTTGCTACTACTTCCTTCAAAAAAACTATCTCTGGTTTGGTTCTGACCTACACCTACATTTTATAAATGTAATAAATATTAGAAATAAGAATATATGTGTATATATATGATAGGGTTCTAGATGGAACACTAGTGTATTTGTGAACTGAGTGAACAAATCGTGGCCATTGATTTACATCATCAAATCGTAAAATACACTAGTGTATTTTCATCATTAAATCATGGCCATTGATTTACACTTGTGTATTAATAATCAAGGGTTAGGATTAGTTCACTAGTGTTCACAATCAAGTGGTTTGTTCACAAATGAACTGTATATTGTTAATATTTACTAACTATTGGGCATTTTGATGTAGCCAACTAAGTTGCTTCTGTTTGGCGCCTTGCTCAACACGTTCACGTACCCGTTGCTTATTTTTTTTTTGTTTGGAAGTTTGGGGTTGCGTTTCGGGCATGAATTCTTCAACCTCATATTCTACAGGCTGAGACAGTCCTACCAGTGGTGGTGGTGATTGTCATGGTGGTTGAAATGACATGTTAAACGGGTTTCGCATTGCGTTTGCATTTGGTTCAATTGGGTGAAAGCATTGGGGGATTATTGGTAACTCGAAAAAGAAAATTGAGATGAGGACCAATTCGGATCGATTGTTGGTAGGCCTGTAAATGAACCGAACAAACACGAACATAGGCATGTTCGTGTTCGTTCATTTAACTTTAACGAACATGAACACGAACACATAATCGAACACATTTTTTTGTTCGTGTTCGTTCATTAAGAAATCGGACATGTTCGTGTTCGTTTATGTTCGTTCGTTTAAAGCTTAAACGAATAGTTCACGAACATTAACGAACACAAACGAACATAAACAAAAAAAAAATTAAGTGAACATATTTGAATAAACATAAAACATAAATTAACATGATTGAACAAACAAGTCTAATATATTACAGTTCATTCGAAAACACATCTAAATTAGGGTTCATAGATATACTAATTTGTTATATTTGTATAAGTAGTTAGAAAACCTAATATTTATATAAATATAACTATTTATGTAGTTACTAAAAATTAAACGAACATAAACAAACATAAATTAAGCAAACGTTCACGAACATAAATGAACGAACATAAACGAATGTTCATGAACATGAACATAAATGAACGAACACAAGGCGTGTTCATGTTCGTTCATTTAATTAAACGAACAATTTTATTTTTGTTCGTGTTTGTTCATTTATTAAATAAACGAACATAAACGAACTTCCTGCCGAACAAGTTCATGAACATTCGGTTCGTTTACAGGCCTGATTATTGGACTATAGCCGGGTGACGAGAACATGTTTTGATCCAGGCTTGGATTCGGGTTTGGATTTGGATTTTGGTTGTTTGGGTTGTGTAATACCCCGAACCTTAATGTGCTGGTTATAAACGTGTGAAATATGTAATTTATATTTCATATATTGTTAAACGAGTAAGATGATTGTGTGAAAGGTGAAATATCTTAACAAACCTTGGCTAATATAGGAGACCGTTAATATTAATAATTAAATATATTTTTTTTACCTTACTCCGTTTTTAATGAAAATTAGGTTAAAACGTAGATAAAAATATGCTCGTTCTAATGACATTTACGTCGTTTTATAAAACGTCATATTTTAAAAGTTATACAAGAAAAACGAGTGAAGCAGCTGAATTAAGATAACTAAGCTAGCTAGCTAGCACGTCAATTGTCCCACATCGCCCAGAAAGCCATTGAGGTGCTTGCTTGCTTCACATATATATAGGAGTTAAATTGTAGGATTTTAGATACACCAAAATTTTAACGGGAACGCTCTAGTGTTGAGAATCCCGAGTATACGATACCTCGTTGGGTGTTGTTAGTAGTCGTTTTTGGAGCACGAGTAGGAGCAGGAGTAGGGAAACTCTACATCAACGTGCCGTAGATAGTTTTGAGGTATACTCTCGTTTAAGTTTATGTTTAGTTATTTATTATTTATTTTTACTAGTTAATATTAGTTTTATTATTAGTAATAATATATTAGTAGTATTAGTGTTAGTATTATTCTTAGGTACTAGGGTTATTGTCAGGGGCGGGTATTGGGTAGCCTAGCCTTAGTTAGGCATGGACTGATCACCCATGCTTAAACAAGGTAGGGTTAACTAATATCCAACCATGATAATGACTAGTTAGGTGTACCATTACCTAACCTAGGATTATGTAATTGTGTCAGGACCTTGAGACATAACCCAGTCATACAAGCGGCAGTTAAGCAATTGCTAATCAGGTGAGTCATCATACTTGTCTTTTAAACTGTGATAGTATACTCGTCCATAACTGGTAATAATGAGAATGTTGCAGTATGCATGTGTCAGTAGGGGTATATGGGATCCTATTATGCTTAATGAGGTGTATCACTCTAGGAAGGGTAATAAGGTGTTGTACCCACAGGCACTTCGTGCTTATAAGGTCCAGCGACACACACTCATACCTATGTGACGGCCGTAGGGGGACACAACTGGAGGACTAGTATGTCTCTTGTACGGTGGTTTGTGATAAGTCAAATGTGACCTATAAGGTTCAATGCGGCCCAACCTGACTATAATGTGGTCACATGCCCATATTGTGTATGCATATAATGTAAACTGTGGTCTGTCTTTATAAAAATTGTATAGTATGAGCTCACCAGTATATATCTGACGTTGTTTTGAGTATACTTATCTCAGGTGAGTCATGAGGAAAGCTATAGGAAATACTTGACAGTTGTGGAGTTTTAGAAGATCAAGGAGTTCTTAGTTGCCAAAAGATTGTAAATAAATAAAGTGTTGTACTCAGACTATTATAAGTTTTAATGAAAGTTTAGTTTGTTTTCGCTGTAAGTGTATCAATTGTGCATAATCACCCGGGTTACGGGGTGGGTGTTACAGTTGGTATCAGAGCCCAAGGTTTTAGCGAATTAGGTATTGCAGGAATGCCTAAGATTTAACCAGTAGTTCTCTAAAGATTAAATAGCACACTCAGACTAGGCCAAATAACATGTTCTTAGAAAAAGTACTTGCATAGTCAGTTGAGTGACGCTAGAAGAAGTAAACTATGTTGTGCCTTTCTATGTGCTATATATATACACGTATATATATATATATATCTATGTGATGTATATAGTTGTTATATTATAATGATGTATCATACATACTAGTAACTCTTTATACTCATATTCCTATAAGAAGGAGACAATGTCTGAACATAGAGATGAACAAGGGTCTAGAAATAATCAGAATAACAGAAGGAGAGAGGAAGATTCTTATAGGACTCGAACTCCCTCTCATAGTGTCAGGTCCCGGTCTAGTACAAGCATGCGTCTAAATACTGAGGATATCCACAATATAGCTGTGGATGTGGCTAAGGTAATGAAGAATGCACAAACCGGTAATGTTAACCAATCTGGAGAACAACATGAAGAAAGCTCAGCAGCCTCCACGCCAGTACAAAGGGAAGGAATGGGCGAAAGGAAAAACACTATTGCAACCATGCCACTAGAAGGAAAAGGTGAATATTCCAAATCAAAGGAATGTACTTATAAGCACTTCATGTCCTGTAAACCTCAGTCCTTTGACGGAAGAAAGGGAGCACTAGAAGCTCAAGACTGGCTCAACAGAATGGAGTCAGTATTAGACATATGTGAGTGTGATGACCGCAACAAAGTACAGTTCGTCGTACATATGTTTGAAGCTGAAGCCCTTCACTGGTGGAACATTGTGGTCCAAACAGAGGGAAAAGAAAAGGTTAAGGAGATGAAGTGGGAGGAGTTTATTCATAAGTTTCTTGCTAAGTATTGTCCTCCTAGTGAGACTGAGCAACTGGAAGTGGAATTCTTTCAGTTAAAAATGGGAAATAAAACCTATCGAGAGTGTGTTTCTCGTTTCAATGACATATCTCGACTGGTTTCTTATTTAGCGTTGACTGAGGAATAACTGATCAATAGGTTTATTTGGGGTCTACCCTCTGAAATGACGGTGTTTATCAAATCCAAATCCCCCAAGACTTTTGCAGAAACTGTTGAGGCTGGCGCCGTCATGGCTGTCGAGATGATTCTGCGGCAGGCTGAATCTCCCGCACCAAAAAGGAAGTGGGAAGAAAGAAAGGGGGACACCCGGAATAACAACTTTAAAAGGCCTAAAACATTTCCTCAATGACAAAATTGCAAACGCTTTCATACGGGGGAATGTCGTTTTCCTTGTCCAAGTTGTAAAAAGACGGGTCATGCTCTTTAAGAATGCAAGGAAAAGAAGAAGTGTTTCAAATGTAGAGACCCTAACCACATGAGATCTGAATGTCCCGAACTCAAAAGAAATGATAGGACACAACCAAATCAGCCAAAAGGGCGGGCATTTGTACTCACCACGGAAGAAGCCAAGACCAATACAGACGTTATCACGGGTACGTATCTCGTAAATGATGTATATGCGCGTGTGTTATTTGATACTGGTGCAAATAGAAGTCTAGTGTCGACTACCTTTAGAACTTACTTGAACCAGGCTTCCCAAAACCTAGACCATGCCTTTACAGTAGAAATGGTTGATGGAAGTCAAAGAGAGATAGTTGACATTGTTAAGAATTGTAAAATAAGCTTAAAAAAACCATGTTATCCCTATAGACCTAATGCCTATGGAACTTGGAGAACTCGACATAGTCATTGGAATGGACTGGTTGACACCATATCATGCGGAAGTTATATGTGACAAAAGGATCGTCCGACTCCGATTACCCAACGGCAAACAACTAACTATATCGGGAGACCGCACTGACAAGACTAAGAACCTCATCACGATAGCCCAAGCACATAAATGCCTAAGGAAAGGGTATGTTGCCTTTTTAGCATATGTCGTAAACACTACAGAAAAGTAGAAGGTCGAGGAAGTTCCAGTAGTACGAGAATACCCCGAAGTGTTTCCCGACTAACTCCCGGGACTACCATCGGATAGACAGGTTGAGTTTCGCATTGACCTCGTCCCCGGTACATCACCGATTGCTAAGTCGCCGTACAGACTAGCCCTGACAGAAATGCAAGAACTCAAGAAGCAACTACAAGAGTTGCTTGACAAGGGGTTTATCCAACCTAGTTCGTCGCTATGGGGGCACCCATCTTGTTTGTCAAGAAGAAAGATAGGACGATGCGCATGTGCATCGATTATAGAGACTTGCATAAAGCCACTATAAAGAATAAATACCCTTTACCCAGGATCGACGACTTGTTTGATCAATTACAAGGGGCAAGCTATTTCTCTAAAATAGACTTGAGGTCTGGATACCAACAAGTGAAAGTTGCACTAGAAGACATATTTAAGACTGCCTTCAGGATTAGGTATGGTTATTATGAATTTTTGGTAATGCCATTTGGATTAACCAACGCACCTGCAGTGTTCATGGACCTCATAAACAGGGTTTGTAAACCTTACCTCGATAAGTTTGTGATCGTTTTTATTGACGATATCCTTATCTACTCTAAGAATGAGGCAGAACATGAACAACACCTGAGAGCAGTCCTTGAATTGCTCAAGAAAGAAAAACTCTATGCAAAGTTCTCTAAGTGTGAATTTTGGATACGTGAGGTGCAATTCCTAGGCCACGTGATAAATGAATGTGGAATACAAGTTGACCCTGCAAAGATCGAGGCCATCAAGAAATGGGAAGTACCGAAGAATCCCACTGAAATCAGAAGATTTGTGGGGTTAGCATGATACTATAGAAGGTTTATTCAAGACTTCTCAAAGATTGCAACACCATTAACCACACTAACCCAGAAAGCCTCTAAGTTTAATTGGGGACCTAAACAAGAAGAAGCCTTTAACACGTTAAAGTATAAGTTATGTAGCGCCCCAATATTGTCACTTCCTGAGGGAACGAAAGATTTTGCCGTCTACTGTGATGCATCTCACTATGGTATGGGATGTGTACTTATGCAAAGAGGCAAAGTGATCGCCTACGCCTCTAGACAGTTGAAGATTCATGAACGGAACTACACAACCCATGATTTAGAACTTGGTGCCATAGTGTTCGCGTTGATAATTTGGAGGCACTACCTTTACGGTACAAAGTGCACTATCTATAGTGACCATAAAAGTTTAAAACATATATTTGAGCAGAAGGAGCTCAATATGCGTCAGAGACGATAGATGGAGTTATTAAGTGATTACGACTATGAGATCCAATACCATCCAGGTAAGGCAAACGTAGTAGCAGATGCTCTAAGTAGAAAAGAGAAACCTCAACTAATAAGAATTCGTGCAACCAGAATAGAGGTTAAAACTAGTCTCTTAGATCAAGTTAAGAATATAAAACAAGAAGCCTTAAAAGATAATCATATTGTAAAAGAAAGAATGATTGGGAGACTGAAGCAATTGGCAATGGGAAATGATAATATCCTTAGGTTCAACAATAGGATATGGGTTCCTAATTTTGGAGGACTGCGGGATACAATCTTAGAGGAAGCTCATAAGTCTAAGTATTCCATTCACCCTGACAGTGACAAGATGTATAAGGATTTAAGGAGAGATTATTGGTGGCCAGGAATGAAGCGATCTGTTGCCCATTATGTTGAAAAATGCCTTACATGCCTTAAGGTGAAGGCAGAACATCAAAAACCCTCTGGATACTTGCAACAAACAGAGATCCTAGAATGGAAATGGGAGAAAATCACCATGGATTTTATCACGAAGCTCCCAAGGTCAAGTCACGGTTATGATACTATTTGGGTAATAGTGGACAGACTGACCAAGTCTGCACACTTCGTGCCAATTCGTGAGGACTATAAGATGAACAAGCTAGCTCAAATTTACATCAAAGAAATAGTCTCACGACATGGGGTGCCTGTATCGATCATATCAAACAGAGATAGTCGTTTCACATCTAAATTCTGGCAAAGTTTCCAACAAGAGTTGGGAACCAAGCTTAATCTAAGCACTGCATATCATCCTCAGACGGATGGGTAGAGTGAATGGACTATTCAGACATTAGAAGATATGCTTCGGGCTTGTGTAATTGATTTTGGTGGAAGTTGGGGCACTCATCTACCACTCATCGAATTCGCCTACAATAATAGCTATCACGCCAGCATCAAAGCTGCACCTTATGAAGCTTTATACGGAAGAAAGTGCCGAACTTCTATCTGTTGGACGGAAGTAGGGGAAAGTCAACTATCAGGACCAGAAATCATTGTGGAGACCACAGAAAAGATCCAGCAAATAAAAGAAAGGATGAAAAGTGCTCAAGATCGACAAAAGAGTTATGCAGATCAGAGGCGTAAACCCCTAGAGTTCCAACTAGGGGATAAAGTAATGCTTAAGGTATCACCTCTGAAAGGAGTGATTCGGTTTGGAAAGAAGGGAAAGTTGAAACCCCGATACATTGGGCCGTTTGAAGTAACAAGCAAAGTAGGACCAGTGGCTTATCGGCTAAAACTTCCTGAACAGCTGGCAGGAATACATAATACTTTTCATGTATCAAATTTAAGGAAGTGCCTAGTGGACGAAGCCCAACAAATACCCCTGGAAGACGTACAGGTTGACGACAAACTCAACTTCATTGAAGAACCACTACAAATCGAAGATAGGAAGGTTAAAAAGTTACGCAAGAAGGAAATCCCGTTAGTCAAAGTCAAGTGGAACGCACGTCATGGACCCAACTTTACATGGGAACTAGAAAACATAATGAAAGATAAGTACCCTCATCTTTTTAAGTAATGACAAATTTCGAGGACGAAATTTTTGTAAGGAGGGAAGGATGTAATACCCCGAACCTTAATGTGCTGGTTATAAACGTGTGAAATATGTAATTTATATTTCATATATTGTTAAACGAGTAAGATGATTGTGTGAAAGGTGAAATATCTTGACAAACCTTGGCTAATATAGGAGACTGTTAATATTAATAATTAAATATATTTTTTTACCTTACTCCGTTTTTAATGAAACTTACGTTAAAACGTAGATAAAAATATGCTCGTTCTAATGACATATTCGTCGTTTTATAAAACGTCATATTTTAAAAGTTATACAAGAAAAACGAGTGAAGCAGCTGAATTAATATAACTAAGCTAGCTAGCACGTCAAGCTAGCTAGCTAGCACGTCAATTGTCCCACGTCGCCCGGAAAGCCATTAAGGTGCTTGCTTGCGTCACATATATATAGGAGTTAAATTGTAGGATTTTAGATACACCAAAATTTTAACGGGAACGCTCTAGTATTGAGAATCCCGAGTATACAATACCCCGTTGGGTGTTATTAGTAGTCGTTTTTGGAGCACGAGTAGGAGCAGGAGTAGGGAAACTCTACATCAACGTGTCGTAGATAGTTTTGAGGTATACTCTCGTTTAAGTTTATGTTTAGTTATTTATTATTTATTTTTAGTAGTTAATATTAGTTTTATTATTAGTAATACTATATTAGTAGTAGTAGTGTTAGTATTATTTTTAGGTACTAGGGTTATTGTCAGGGGCGGGTATTGGGTAGCCTAGCCTTAGTTAAGCATGGACTGATCACCCATGCTTAAACAAGGTAGGGTTAACCAATATCCAACCATGATAATGACTAGTTAGGTGTGCCATTACCTAACCTAGGATTATGTAATTGTGTCAGGACCTTGAGACATAACCCAGTCGTACTAGCGGCAGTTAAGCAATTGCTAATCAGGTGAGTCATCATACTTGTCTTTTAAACTGTGATAGTATACTCGTCCATAACTGGTAATAATGAGAATGTTGCAATATGCATGTGTCAGTAGGGGTATATGGGATCCTATTATGCTTAATGAGGTGTGTCACTCTGGGAAGGGTAATAAGGTGTTGTACCCACAGGCACTTTGTGCTTATAAGGTCCAGCGACACACACTCATACCTATGTGACGGCCGTAGGGGGACACAGCTGGAGGACCAGTATGTCTCTTGTACGGTGGTTTGTGACAAGTCAAATGTGACCTATAAGGTTCAATGAGGCCCAACCTAACTATAATGTGGTCACATGCCCATATTGTGTATGCATATAATGTAAACTGTGGTCTGTCTTTATAAAAATTGTATAGTATGAACTCACCAGTATATATCTGACATCGTTTTGAGTATACTTATCTCAGGTGAGTCATGAGGAAAGCTATAGGAAATACTTGACAGTTGTGGAGTTCTAGAAGATCAAGGAGTTCTTAGTTGCCAAAAGATTGTAAATACATATAGTGTTGTACTCAGACTATTATAAGTTTTAATGAAAGTTTAGTTTGTTTCCGCTGTAAGTGTATCAATTGTACATAATCACCCGGGTTACGGGGTGAGTGTTACAGGTTGTATGGATCCATGGTTTTTTTAAACGTTGGAGAGTATTTTTAAGAAATTGAGAGAATTTGGATGAGTTGGTGTAAAAAAATGCGTATGAAATAATGTGTATATAGTGTTTTAATTTATTTTATTTTTTTTATAAAAAAGTAGCCGTTACCAACCAACGGCTTTATTTTTGAAATTGGCCTTGTCGCTTGCATTGGTGAGACGACGAAAGTGATGCGATGGACCAGTTGGGGGCAATGGTGCCGTGCCTCGACGGCCAAGGGATGCACCCCACACCCACCAGCATAAAGTAAAGAAAAACAAAAATATCAAAATGTTATCAAATATAATGTCACTAGGTTAGAACCCCGTGTATTACACGGGTTGATTAAATATATTTTTATATAATAAAAAAGTTACATCTTTGATTAACCGTGTATAACATGTGTTGAATAAGCACGTGTACTAACACGACTTGAATAAATATAATGTAATCAGTTAACACACACAGTCGTCAAAATATGTTTTTGGTAAAAAGAACTTTGATATACTATTTACATATTAGAACATTTTACTCTGTTTTTTTTTTATTTTTCTATTATTAGGTTATAAACTTGTGTATTACAAAAGTCCATTAAATTCACTTATTTCTTCTTTCCCCATTCATGACACATTGCTTTGTACCTAAATATTAGTTTTTATTCTTCCCTGCTAAATACATGTTATCTCAATCAAGTAATCAAAACTAAAAAGGAAAACAACTACAAAAAATGATATGTACTTTTCAATTTGAATTCACATACAGAACTAACATGAGGCTATCAACCTGCAAATATGGCTTTTTTGGCATTTAGTTAGCGAAACGCGGGCTGGATCTCTCCTCGAGTGGATTTGATAGCTCGGAATGAAAAGGGGCTTGCTCCATGTGAATGGCCCCATAAATTTAAGAGATCCAATTGTGTTTGGACTACATCTCCGGTGAAAACATAGGCAATTTTGCTTGGGTTTCAGACAGTTTTGCATTTGCACCACATCCCTATTCCATTTTGCGAGTCAATTGATGTCAGTCATCAAACGATAGTGGGATCCTCACATGTTAGGCATGTGAGGGAAATAAACTGAGATAATTAACTTGGTTAGTCATAAAGGATTAAACCAGCAACAAAAATAAACTTAAAGGATGTTTTTAGCAAGTTTTAAACATTAAGGCTGGAACCTGCAAGAATGAGTAATAAAGGAAGTTTTGTGCAATTTACTTGCAAAATAATAAACTAAAGATAAGTATAAATATTATATTAGAAGATAAATATAAATATAGAGATATAGTTATAGATAAACGTCGACTTAAAATATGGGATAACTTGATAAATTATTTTAAAATTTGTAATTTTTAAGATAAAAATAATTATAAATATATGGCAAGAAAACTAAAAAATAGATGTCTCTCGTATCGATACGTGTCCATTAAATAGTTTCTTTTATTATATGTATAGATATTTATAAATATCTTTATCTCATAGTTCAACAATTTTCGTAATAGATTTGTTATGTTACGAATCTATACTATATAATAAAAGAAACCTCTTTTGGGACACTTGTCATTCTCTCATTTAATTGATTAAAATTATTAATAATACTAATAATAATAATATTTAATTTAAATTAATACAAATTCTTATTATTAATAATATTTAATCAAATCTAAAATCTAATATAATACAAATTTTTATTATCAATAATATTTAATCAAATCTAATACATAATAAGAATTTGTATTAATTTAGATTAAATATTAATATTATTGATAATAAAAATTTATATTAGATTAGATTTTAGATTTGATTAAATATTATTGATAATAAAAATTTGTATTAGATTAGATTAAATATTTTAATCCAAAATCAAACAATTAATATAAATTGGTTTAACGTAAATCTTAATTACCTGATCTATAAAGTGATGTAATTTATGTTGAATAAACATATATATCTATATCTATACTATATAATAAAAGAAACCTCTTTTGGGACACTTGTCATTCTCTCATTTAATTGATTAAAATTATTAATAATACTAATAATAATAATATTTAATTTAAATTAATACAAATTCTTATTATTAATAATATTTAATCAAATCTAAAATATAATCTAATACAAATTTTTATTATCAATAATATTAATATTTAATCTAATCTAATACAAATTTTTATTATCAATAATATTTAATCAAATCTAAAATCTAATCTAATACAAATTTTTATTATCAATAATATTAATATTTAATCTAAATTAATACAAATTCTTATTATGTATTAGATTTGATTAAATATTATTGATAATAAAAATTTGTATTAGATTAGATTTTAGATTTGATTAAATATTATTAATAATAAGAATTTGTATTAATTTAAATTAAATATTATTATTATTATTATTAGTATTATTAATAATTTTAATCAATTAAATGAGAGAATGACAAGTGTCCCAAAAGAGGTTTCTTTTATTATATAGTATAGATTCAACTTCTTTCAACATATATATATATATATATATGATAAGGTTATTAGATTCTTACTCTACATCTTCTTTATGTACAATTTTCATGTTTTTAGCAACTGATTCTATTGTAGACAGTAATATAATAAATCAACAACTCACAACTCACGACCCTTTAATTGTCTGCAACCGCAATGTGAATTTACAAACCATCACATCGGTACATTTTGTGATTTTGTAGTGCGAAATATGTGGATTATTGTTAGGTTTAAATTGGAGGAATTAGTGATTGTTTTGTGTGGATCGTTGTTTTGAATGCTGATGAGTTTTGATTTTTTTTTTTATTTTGTGCAACTATAAGTTTTTTATTTGTGTGTGGGGGTTTTTAAAAATGTAACTTTTTTTTATTATTTGGTAAACAATATTACATTTATTCAACCCGTGTAATACAATGGTTTTAAAGATGTAATTTTTTTATTATTTGGTATATAATATTACATTTATTCAACCCGTACAATACATATGGTTCTTATAGATATAACTTATTTTATTATTTAATATGTAAAATTACATTTCTTCAACCCGTGCAATAAAGGAGGCTTTTAAAAAAATATAACTTTTTATTATGTAGTATATAAAATTAGATTTATTCAATCCATATAATACATAGGGTTTATAAAGATATAACTTTTTATTGTTTGGTATATAAAATTACATGTGCTAAACCCGTATAATACATGAGATCCTTAAAAATGTAACTTTTTTCAGTATTTAATATATCAAAATTAAATTAACTCAACCCGTACAATACACGGGGTTCTTAAAAATATAACTTTTTTATTATTTAATAAATAAAATTACATTTATTCAACCCATGTAATAAACAAGATTTTAAATATATATTGTTTTATTATTTGGTATATAATATTACATTTATTCAACCCGTCTAATAAACGAGATTTTTAAAGATATATATTTTTTATTATTTGGCATATAAAGTTTCATTTATTCAACCCGTGTAATACACGGGTTCTAACCTAGTACTTATACATTTTAAATTCGATCCAATCATTTCTGCACCAAAGATTTATGCACATTTGTTCAAATCCTTCCCCACTTCTAAAATTGTTATCTTACCTGCATTATTTTATCTTTTCTACAATAAATACACTGTATCTTTTAAAAAATATTAAGCGAACTACTATTTTATATCAACAAATATTCGGCTAAAAACTTTACACGTACCTTTGGTTAGAGTAGGTCCCTTAGGTGCCAACATATATACTACTATTACACACTTTCTATTCTATTTTTATAAAAACAGAAGTTTTTATAACCACTCAAGAATAATATACATAGAATTTGAAGTCCACTCAAGTAAGAAAAAAAATTTAATAAAATGATGGATAATTTAGTGGAAGCAATAGGCATGCCATTGCTTTGGCATATAAAGTGCATAGCATGCTTAGTAATAGTAATCTTTGATTATGCTTTCTAATTGAATAATTAGTAAAAGACAAGATTTTGTTTTCCTTTTTGACCGTCTTTTAATCATTTTTCTCATCATCAAATCCTCTTTACAATTTAAAAATAAAAATATGGATCTTAAGATGAGGTTAAACATGATTAGATGTAAAGGGATTTTTTATATTTTCCAATCCTGATTTCTTTTGTCACAGTTGGGTGTTATTATAACCTTTTGGGGATAATAATCAATTATGAAAATGCAAACAAAAAGGGTGTTGTGATAAATATGGTTTTTAGGGTAAATTCCTATTTCTCACTATCTTCAATTGTAATCACATTGTTGTGGCTCACTTTTAAAATACTGATAGGGTACGATCCAAAATGGCGCGCAAGGTCATGCGCATACATGACCATACCTATATTTAGTTAATGAACACTCAGCTAGCCCAGAGTTTTCCCTGCATGAATGTTGTTGCGCATGGGTACCATGATAACTCACGTAGAACAATTAGTACACATGACAGCAACATGCAATCAATCAGGTTGCAGCAGGTTCTCGAAATATAACCCCCACGATGGATGGATCATGCAGGGGACAACAAGTACGAAAGGACAGTGATGTGGCACCAATCAGTTGTTGCCTTTCGCTGCTCCACTAATGGTTGATGATAGATTCGATAAAAGGACAATTGGACGATGACGTGTAACCAATCACGTTGCGCCATGACGCCTCCACCTCTGCAGACACTAACGGTCGTATCAGAGGGGACCAAGTGGATATTCTTTGAAAGCGACGTTTGGCCCATGGCTCATCATCCCATTTTATTCTCCTTATCCTTCGGCTATAAATACAACACTCTTCCAAAGGTTTAAGGATCCGAATTCTCTCACTCTCACTCTTGACACATACTTGCTTTAATAATCTTAAAGCCATACTTATTCTCACGCTGAAAGGTTGTTCCGAGAAGAACCTCCACCTCTCTTTCTCGTAACGAGCTAACGGTATTGTTGTTTAGCAGATTAGCTCTCAAGACACTCTCATGCGTTGATCTAGAAATGATTAAGGAATAACCCAGTGTTGAGACTACTATCTTAGGTTCTATCCTTTACGGATTGAACTGGTGTTTCCTCATTGGCGCCATCCATTTTCTTGAACAATTTTTCATCTTTTTTCTCTTCTTTTCGATCACATCGCTGATCAAGCTCTGCTAGTCCCACCATTCGGTTCAAACTCTAAGTCTGCGGTAGTAGAGACCACCTCGCACGCTCTTGAAACCCATGCCAACGAGTATGAACACGTGGAGTACAACACTGACACCTTTCACCAAAACACTACGCGGGAAAACTAGACCCCATCCCTGAACATTCAACACTTGGATGTTGCCGCATAGCTCTCAGCATTATTCCCAGAGGGGGAAACCCCTGCATCTTGTCTTATGACGCAAGCTCCACTCACTGCTGTGTACATGGAGATGTGGGCTCACACACCACAACTGGAACACATAAATGTGCGTACATTGAGCTACGGCTCTCCACCTTGTACTCGCGCACCATCACACGTGTCAGTCGGTCGGTCATCTGAGTAGAAGTCAATGAGAAAAAAGAAACAATTATGTTCGCCACAACGGTGGTATTACGCACAACACAAATGCAAGGACACATTTCCATGGGCGCCTCAAGCCACGAACAATATTCGATGACTGGGATACGTGCACATAGGAGATCGATGCTACATACTACCCCACATACGAACACACTTATGATGAGGCTGACAATACTAGCGTCTACAACACTAGAGTGTTAGGCAGCCATGCTACTTAGAAACCACATGTCCAACAAACACATAACCCAAACATGGAAGAAGATTACACGATGCTTTACAGGCCGGTAGCAGCTGCTGAAAATTCAAAATTTTGCCAAAAGATTGACTTAGACCCACTCAAGAAGCCGAAGCTCCCACACACTGTTGAAGAGCTTACTGTTGAAGACCCTTCAGTACAAAATGAAGAGCTTATTGTTGAAGACCCAAAGAATCCTGATTCACAACAAGTAAAGCGAAGAAGAAGGGATCCGCGACCTGGAGTATTTATTGAACAAAGTAAAGATCAACCTGTGATTGCTGATGAAGATGAAGATGGTTTGTATGAGTTTGATTTTGAGACTGCTAAGGAGACGACTGAAACTCCATTTGATTTTGAGACGACTGCCACTACCACTGCTACAGAAACAGGATTTGATTTTGAAGCTAATGAAACAAGAATGGATGTGGATACAAATCCTATAGAGATTCCTGTTACTGCTACTGTTTCTGCTCCATCTGTAACACCAGTCACCGAGTCAACACCTTTAGTTAGTTCTACAATTGGAAGTTCTTCTGGAGCTACACATGATGAACCATGCAGTTCTAAAGGGAAACAACCCGAAGAAGCATTGAGAATGCCGATTGTTGACGATTCAAGTGTTGATGATGAATTTATCAATGTTAGAGAACTGAAAAGGAGAATTGTTATACTTGAACAAGATTCGATCCACAAAGATGCAAAGATTATTCAGCTTGAAGACACGATTGTACAAAAGAATCAACAAATTGATCAGCTGCAAGGTGATGTTGGTTTGTTATTCAACATGGTGTATGATCTCCGTGGAAAACTAGAAAAGAAGTTTGGTGATGAGTTTATTGATCCTACTGACACGGAGAGAAGAGGAAAAGCTAAAGAGGATCGAGCAAGGGCTTTGCGAAGGATGACGCTTATAGAGCTGCAGCTATGGATCATTACTTTACAATAGTAACTGACAAAGAAGCTGACAAAGCAAAGGTGACGAGGTTAAAGTAGAAAAGAGAGTATGTGATTCTGAAGAATAAAAATCTCAATCCTACTGATCCAGATGTTCAAGTGACTCATCATATAATGGATGTCGGTGAAAATTATTATGATAAGGGTAGGAATCGTTCAGGCATTATAACTTGGGGTTTTGATCACGATCGTCGTAGGTGGTGGATCAAAAGGAAGGTTAGACCTGTTGAATGGTACAAGAACCCAGCTCAATTTCAGACATTCACTAAAGTGGATTTGACTATACTGGCAAATTCACCATATGTGGATGATAAGCCTGGTGGACGTGGATACATGTTTTTCGAGAGACTTCAGAGAGAGGTTGCCCATGGATTTCCTTCCATGCATACTGCTGAATCCATTATGACACCTACTACGGGTATTAGAGATCCGCGTACGAACAAAAGAATGAAGATTGTCTCATGGCCGCCAACTGATAAAGAGAAGACAATTCCGCTGGTCAAGAAGATTCCAAATGGTATTCTGAAGACTATGCATTTCTGGGCATATGATGAAACATTGGGACGGGCTGTAATAGTTTGTGATGGTGATGTGAACTACCGTGTAACTAATCCTATAGATCTGCTGAATTTGGATCAAGAGAATTTGGAAGCACTTGTCCAAAGTCAGATCAAATCTACGGAAAAATATGAAGAAGTGGCTAAAAGTTGGACTGCAGCTATTGCTGAAGTTCTTCACGTTCGTAAGAAGGGATTTGGTGGTTACAGAGACAACATGGATGACAGTGGAGGCAGTTAAAGATTGAAGAACCTCTATGCTATAAACCTAGGGGAGATTGTTGGAACCTAAAGATTTATACATAGAGGTTACTAATAAATCAGGGTTGATTATGTAAAACTTCGTTTTGTTTATATTTTGGGTTGATAGATTGGTTAATGGGTCAAAGGGTTTCGGCTGGGCTTCTAGGGGTTTCGGCCCACTTGTGTTAGTATATAAGTAAACCTCATTAAGTTGTTTGAGGTTGATCAGCTCCTGTTTTGCTAGAGCCAGCTGAAACTAAGAATGTGTCTTGTACCACTCTTCGTTAATCGTTGAATGCAAGATTCTGGTTTGTGTTTAATTATATCTTGTTTTGGTTATTCTTATTCTTGAATCATCTTGTGTTTGTTTTCCGCACTCACACAAGATCAGGATTGATATCATTGAAAGATCCTTACGGGACTTACAGTCTTCACTAAGTGATGTAAAAGATTAGCCAAGCATGGCCATAGTTTGACAAAAGCTCTTACTATCAATCTTGGATCCCGAGACTACTACCCACTCTAACTCTAATGATTGTGGTGGAAGATGATGGTGTTGTGATGGTGGAAGTGAGAAAAATGGTTTGACAAGGGATGAGTTGCAAGTGAACCAAGCACCTCTATTTATAGCTTGAAAACAGAAGGTTTACACGACCCTGTGCCATTCTCTTTCTCTGTCTTCATTTAATGAGCTTGTCAGTCCAGACGCTCACACGGCCCCGTGTGTCAATGGCACGGCCCCGTGTGTCAATGGCACGGCCCCGTGGCCATTGTACTTGTTGTGCGATACAAGATTTGCAAATTTGAGAGTTGACCACGGCACATGTCCATGAGACATGGCCCTGTGTCCCTTGTCTGCCTATGTTTGTCTTCTTCTTCATGCAATCTTTGGTGGGGCACGGCCCCATGCCCAGCAGGCATGGCCCGTGCTAGGCTTCTCGTTTGTTGTTCTTGGTCTTGGGGTGAAGCTCCGAGGGTTGATATATTGTATCAATTTCCTTCTTTCGTATTTATGTTGTTTTTTGCCGTTAATTTTTTCCTTTTGTACTTTTAAGCTCTTTTAATCTTGAAAATCAAAAGTATACAAATAAACGTACTTTTTCCAACATTAGTACTAA
Organism: Helianthus annuus; assembly: GCF_002127325.2. NCBI lineage: Eukaryota > Viridiplantae > Streptophyta > Magnoliopsida > Asterales > Asteraceae > Helianthus > Helianthus annuus. The sequence continues at coordinate 98,339,814 of NC_035441.2, forward strand.
AAAGGGTTGTTTTATACCTTATTTGATATTATTTATATGTAGCATTTGGTGCATATCAAGCACAAACAAATATTTTTGATAAATGAAGAAGGCCGAATTCAAAAGTGGTCAGGCACATTAAGATTGCCATTAAGTTAAACATGTTTTTTGTATATCTTTGAGCTTGAGAAATCGAATGATTGACCTACTTGTTTACCGTGCATATTTATCCAATTCGCCTGTTTCCGTGAGTTATTTTTGAGCCTTATAGCTATAGATTACTTTTGCTCATGTCGTTGTGGGCAAAAATTGAGTGAGTCGGATTACTCTTGCGATTTTGAACTTGTGTTTGGTATACATTTCGAGGCCACAAAGCAAACTCGTAGCATGAAAATGATTGAGGCATTAGGATGACCTTTTTTCAGCCATTTATTTTTCATATCCATACCCGAAAATCATACACCTAGTTAACCAAATTTGAGTCTTTTATCGTTCATTTCTTGTAAACCACCAAACTTTAGCTAATTATCCAAATTTGCCTTTTGTATTTTAACCCATTTTGTTTGGTTGAAAATCAGGTTCGGTTAGTGACTAATATCTAGTTTATTGTGTAGTTTTTTCTTATTTCATTCATTTTAATATGATGATTAGGAGTTTTTATCTAAGTAGATGAACTTAGTTCCCTCTAAAGCATGTGAAAAATATCCGAAAATAGTTTGTTTTATAGTTCGAAAGTCCTTATCAAATGGCTTCGTTAGAGCAGTTTTGTGGAAATGTAAAGCTAAATGTGTTAGTTAGCTCTCGGTTAGTTACTATTAGATTGTATACTATTTGTGTCTTTTGTATCGAGTAATTCTAATCGTCGGATTTCAACCGTTTTAGCCACTTTTAAATTCCAATTCCACACTTTTAACCCTAGCCAAACTACAACCCAAACAAGACATCATGATTTATGTTATGTTTTTGTCAAGTGATCAGGTCTGATCCTTTCACAAGCTTATGATATTGCATGGTCATTATCATGGCATCGAATGTTCTAAATATAGTTCATATATTGTATGTACATATATTTAGCCGAGTGGGTGTGAACATTGCAAGGATGTAAGGTGAGCTTGTAGGGATTTCTTAGATTGGTCATTGCTTATTAACTTGTTATACATACTTTTTGGCTACTCTTCTTGTCGAGTGTTCCTTGATTGTTATGACCAGATATATTTATTTGTGCTTATAAATTGCTAATTGATACAGTTTCAATTGAGAGAGTTTTCGTTTATTTTGATATGCTTGAGGACAAGCAAAGTTCAAGTGTAGTGATGTTTGATGTATAAGAATTTAGACATTTTTTAACGTCAAATTAATCCCCATTTATGCGAAAACTCTTTGTATTTTCATTGATTTTGGTACACATTTGAGTTATTTGTGAAAATACGGGTCCAAGCTTCATTTCCGGTGGTAAAACGAAGGCTTTTGGAGCAAAATGGAGAAAAACGGATAATTCCCGCAAATTTCCAAATATGGCATGATCATGCCAACCCCAGGCCCAATCATGCCCGATCATCCGAGCACCAACACCATCATGCCAAATGCCAACACCAACCAAAATGGACAAGGCTTCCGTCTGGAACGACCATACCAACCCCAAGCACGATTGTGCCTGTCCAAAACTACCTAAGCATAATCAGTTCACATGTACGCCATCGTCGATTACCATTGAAAACTGACCAACACGATATGCCAAAGCCTAACATGATTGTGCTCACCTCGGGACCTTTTGTGCGGGATTTTGCCAAAATGGGTAGCAAACAAGAACGACAGATGGAAAGTAAACCTAACACCAACCAAGCACGATCATGCTAGAGGTCGACACGATCATGCCAAACGACCAGTAGCCTAAGTACGTATTTAAGTTCATTTGCAAAGGAGTTAGGTCTTGAAGGCAAGTTTTTCTCCCAAAATTCTACACTTGGAAGGAACTTGGAACCATAGAGGAGTTATGGAGAAGGCTTAAACACTTCAAGACTTGATCATCCGCCCTTTAACTCTTGCTTTTTACATGGTTAGAACTTTTAATCCCATGTCAAACTTTGTAATCTTTAAAGAATTTGTGATAGTTGTGATGAGCCTTAGAGGCTAACCATTGTAGTTTCTTAAACCACGTTGCCACTTTTGTTAATGTGATGATTTGGAAGATTTGTGATGACAAGTTTATGTTAATTTTCATGATAATGTTCTAGTGATGTCCTTGGATTTCATATGCATGCTTAAAGTTGTAGTTCATGAATGTTTGATTGTTGTTTACCCATGACATATTGGAAAGCCCATGTGTAGATTATGATTATTACAACTTGTTACTTGTTAATTTGATTCAAGATATGAGACTAGGGATGGTACTTGTTAACAGAATTAGATGACGATTTGAGTATGTATATGTAATCTTGCACTTGGATTTGGAAAGATCATGATAGTGTTAATGTGAATTCTAGAGTATGTTAATTGTGTAAGAATGATGATTTAGGCCAAAATTGTTATCTAGCATGATCATGTTCATGGTTCATATCAAGGGCAACATTAGGATCATATCTAATTAAAAGCAATTTTGGGTGATTAGTATGTTTTTCATATTACTATTTTGTTACTTGCATGATAATTTAGAAAACCAACTTTTCTATTTGAAAAGGCTTTAGAGTAACAAAAGTTAAGTATTGAGAAACCGCCTCCACTTATTGATATCTGGTTCTTACCTAAAAGTTATATTACTATTTGATGGGTACTCCTGCCTTTCATGTGTGTAGTTTGGTTTTAGAGTAAAAACTTTTTTAAAACTAAACTTGTGTGAAAGAATACTTTCATAAAAATATATCTAATTCACGCACATCACATTACAAATTGACTCCATATGCGAGTCCGGAGTTTCAAACGGTTATGGGTTTTTTTTGGTATAACCACTCAACTAGTGGGAGAGAAGTTTCATATCAAAATGTGTACCCTGAGTTAGTTTCCAACTGGAGAAACCGATTTCTGGAATTTGTTGTCCAAAGTTAAATCCAGAAGTAACCTAATCCCGGAAAAAGCTTTAATCCGGACAAGTCTGTAATTCTTCATCAAAGCTGAGTTAAGAACCTTCCGAACTTACGGAAGGGAAACCCAGTTTCTCTGAAATACAAACAAAACCATAACCAATAAACCTTTTACAAAACAGATCAAAAAGGTAATATTTCAAAAAGTTACTTTCTTCTTCACAAAGTTTTCTCAAAACACCAAATTTCAAAAGTTTTCTCATGAACATCAAACAAACAAGATATCACAACCAACCAAACATATAGAACCCAATTCGCTTTTATCACAACATAATCGATCCAAAACTACAACTTAAACATTGATAGATAAGCAATTTCATCAACATTTTAAACCCAAAACCCATGGTTAAACCCTTGAAAAACCCCCAAACAATGAACATACTGATCAACATCTAGAGATGATGATTAAAAGGTTCAAGAAAACATACATGTGATCTTGTTATGCTAAGATGAAATAAACACTTCAAATAATCTCACTACGATCAGCATAACAGTTGCACTATTCATAGGTTTTGAGTGGGTTTTTAGAGAGAAGATGAGAGGGAAATGGAGAGAATGAAAAAGATTGAATGGTTTGAGGTTATATAAGTATTAGTAATTCGGAGAAACCCAAGGTAAATCCAGATACCTAACCCTATGATAAGCTGGAGAATATATATAAGCTCCGGAGATCAATCAGCGAAGAGATAACTTATAAATCCGGACGATAACTCCGCAACCAACACAGAGAGTATAGAATCAAAGAAATACTATCCTAACATAACCCTGGAGGAGAATTGATCCCTAACTCGGAGCCAGTATCTGAACAATGTTAAACAACAAACCTAACCTTAACCCCGGAGAGGCTAATCCCAAACCTAGATCCATTATCTCATCTCTTAAATAAGCCCAAAAACCCAGAGCCCAAACCCAAAGTCTAAAGCCTTTGAAAATAAAAACATTTTAGAAAAAAATTATTAACTTTCAAAACACATGTTCTCTCAGAACTTATACTTTGGAAAATTTTCACAACTATTTCTTGGATCAAATTTACCAAACTTTTCAACAAATCGAAATTTCCCACACACTTAGATTGATTCTGCATGATCGATTTTTATTGAAGAAGGCTTATTTTAGGATTACCTCACTAGAAGTTTATAACTCGGAATGTTCACAAGCCATTTAAGTATTGTTAGAAAGATAAACTCGCGCATAGAAACAAGAATGTAAAATCTTTTTGTTGTTTTCCAATTTAGACAAATTAAAGGAACTAAAGCTAACAACGTATTTACATGAATTATATTTTTGTGAAATCGGTGCAAAGGGATCATATCAGTTTTTCGGTCAAAATCCAGCACAAGATATAGTTTTCTAGTTAAGCACTTAGAATGACATTAACAGATCAAGACATTCAACGGTATTGTGATCCACTTAAGTTTTAGCACGCTTCCGAACACTGTTTTTGAGATACGCCATTAAGTGTATTAATTATTAATAACTGATTGTAACTATGTTTCCCCGCCACATAATATACTCCCGTATCAAGACTACCAAACATTACAGCTTACAGGTGAGTATATTTGAGAAATCTCTGTATTCGGCAAAACGTGAGGCCTTGAGAGCTCAGGTTAGTGCCACTGCACAGACAAAGAGATGAAGGCTCGACTTAAAAAGGTGGTGTACCAACGTTTTGGTATCTTTTTCTGCAAAAATTAGGCAATTTTACATTATGTACCCGGTGGTATCATAGAAATGTAATTTGTACATCCAGTGATGACAATTTAAGCAAATCATCTGGTGATGATTGTTGTGGCAAAAAAGAAATCCACCAAGGGGTGCATCCTTCTAGGCCATAGGTATGATTGATCTTCAGTTGCCTTTGAGAGTAAACATGTCACTGGAGCAGAGGACTTAACCAATGGGCGCATGTCCATGACATATGTGTTGTTCACCCGTGGAGCCCTCATTACAATCCAATCCTCGGGAATTACAAATCCCGGAATCAATACAAAGCAAACCTTATCAGTAAACAACATCGTGTGCTTGTTATCGCAGATCTGAGAAACCGACATCAAGTTATGCTTCAGTTCTTCAACATAGTTCACTTTGTATAGCGTGATTTTTCCATTTGTCACTGAACCTTCTCTGGTGATGTAACCACCTTTCTCACCAGCAAAATTAACATAACTACCACGAATTTGTTTTAAATTATTCAGTAACTCCTTATTCCATTTCATGTGTCTATAACAGCCACTATTGATATACCAAATATAGATAGCCCTCTTCAGCTGCTCCTACACCCACCAACATGGAATTTAGTTAGAACGTGGGACATAAGCTATGATGGTCTTGGGTCATCCCGATTCATCTACATAAGAAAACTCCTTGAAATAACCATCTTCACCATAGTGTCCAACATTTCCACTTCGGAAGTTGTTGGAGTGGTTTCCCGCAAATCGAGGATTATACGGAGTTGACGAACAGTTGTTATAACCAGAGTTTCCAAAACCTCGGCTTCCAAAGTTTTGGTATCCGAAATTTTGATTCCTTGGTGATTCAAAATTCCTACCAAATCTTGGAGCATCACTGTTTCTTGAGAATGGTCGTGATTGATTTTCCAAATGCTGTCTTTGATTTTGAAATCAAGGGGGTGACGCATTTTGGTCATCCACAAAATGGTTCTGAGCATGAGGTCTAACATAGTTGTTATTAGATCCTCCAAAGCATTGAACATTCTCTTGTGATTGGAAAGTAACATGATTTTGGTGTCAGTGAGGTGTTTTCTCATGAGCATCATGTTTTTCTGATAAACTTTCCGATCCAGGACCAGGACATATATCCAATGATTCTTCCCTATGATCCTGGCTATATTGTGATTTTCCTTTTGATTTAACAGCAGTTTTCGTTTCTTCTTTAATCACTTTAGCCTTTTCAACCCTTTGATTTTGATTTTACTGTTTTTCTTTTCAACATTTTTTTGTGACGTTTTGTGGTTTATCTACAAAAGGTTTCCTTTGATCAGGGATCAACGAGGGATTTACCATTGTCATTTGGACAGCTTGCTGCCATGTGTCCCTTTTCGCGACACTTATAGCATCGTCGAACTTTTGCAACATTATTCGGACGTTCCTCTTGAATGTTCGAAGATGATGAAGCTTTAGTGAGATTTTTCAAAATTTGAGTAACAAACTGAGAGTTTGACCCATTTTCATTTTTCTCGACCTCTTGATTAAAGTCATGTCCTTTAACAAATTCAGTTTTTGGGACATTCTTAAAATTCTTTTAAGGTTTCGCACGAGGTTTTGGTTTGACATTCGTATTTTGAACTTGATTAAAACTTTCTAAATTTTTATCGTTTATCAAATTATCAATGCTTTCAAAATTAGCTCACTTTTCTTAGTACTTCACTCATCTTTTACTGTTCCGAGTCCGATGCATCTTCGGACTCAAATTCCGACTCACTCACCGGATTAACATTTAGAGGGGTCATTGGCACAAAGTTTGCCAATTCGGGATCAATGCTTGCCATCGATTTATAGTTATGGTTATTCGGTGGATGCACATTCCTATAACCAATGCCAAACATTCCATCCTCAGTTTCTTTGAGACGTTGGCTGTTAATGCAGAAATTCATCACTTCGGATGAATTCCTAAACTTTTCAATTTTTTCTTTGCAACTCTAAAATCAGATTAATGTTGCAACTCTAAAATACAATTTTGGTTCAATTCAAGTTCAGATTTTAACTCTTGATTTTTAACAGTTTCCTGATCCACACGTCTTTCAAATTCAGAGATATCATTTTTCAGTGTTTTGATCTTAATTCGGTGTTCCTTATCCGAACAAGACAAAACAGCAATGAGTTCTCTGGATTTTTCTAGATCAGCAATCCAATTGGTATTATGAAGTGTATATCTATCAATTTTAGCTACAAATTCTACGCATCTAGCGCAACGCTTATATACGGAAGTCGATTTTACCTCAATTCCATCCATGGATGCACAAGCTTCCTTTTCCACAAAATTTTCTTCCAACTTTTGAGCTTCTGCACCGGCAAATTCCTGCATTTCAGCAGTGGAGATCTTGAACTTGAAACATTAATTCTTTTCTCCATTTTCTGTTCTTTTCGACCTTCCTATGGCTTCCTCATTCAAGTTTTCTTCATTCTCAGCAGCTTTACCTACTTCCATTTCTTTACCCATAACCTCAGCTACAACATCGAGTTCTACTATATCAGCTTCTTCGATAACCTCTTCATACACTCCTTCTTTGACAATTTCAGCCATAAAGGCTTGCGAAACTATAGCTCCCGAAATATTTTCCAAGGCACATCCCCAGTCCTAAGGCTCAGTGATTTCCTGTAACACCTCGAAAATTTATGTCCAATAATGTATTGACACGTGTCATGAACTTAAAACGTGTAAAGAAATACTTTAGAGGGACTAAAGTTGACTGATGTGTGTCGGTGTGTATTATATTTTAGATGTATAATTAAGCCCTTTTTACACTTTTAGCCAAGTTTTAAATTTATAAAACACGATATTTACTAACACTAAACACACATATGGGCAAGTGCACCCATCGTGGACGTAGCATAGTGTTGGTAAGATACCGAGGTCGTCCAAGGACACAAGAGCTTTTAATACCGGTTTATCCTCAACGTCTAATCAAATCAAAAGGTTAGAAAAATGATTTAAACTAAGAAAAATAAAAACTAACTAAATGCTGAAAAATAAAATAAAATAAAAACAGATAGACAAGATGAATCACTTGGATCCGACGCGTGTATTAGTATAACCTTTGATTATTTTCGCACTTTTGCACTTGTTTAAGAGATTATCTTAGTTATTGTAGTAGGCCCCTCTTTTGAAGGCGACGTTACCCTCAACCCAGTAGTTTGAGTCAGCAAGGATACAATCCTAAAGGGTCAGATTATTGAAAGATAATGAATTAAGTTATTAATGCAAATTGTGGTAGGCCCCGCTTTTGGCGGTGACGTTACCCTCGGCTAAGTAGTCTGAGTCAGCAGGGATACAGTCCTAAATAGCCGGGTTATAGTATTAATAGTAGTTAACTTATGAGGGGGTCAAAGAGTTTGGATCCCCGCCATCCAATACCTATGGGCATTGAAGGAGATCCTACTAAATTTGACCCAGGTCCCAAGCAGGACCTCTAAACGCTGAACAAGGGCAAGACCTTTACCAAACCGTTCCCTTAACCCCCGACCAGGTAGCCAACATACCTCCATATAGACCGTGGAGGTATGAATGGTGAAAATCTTTTATTTTATATAGACAGTAAAATAACGCCAAGACACCACGGACAAACGATAAGGAAAGATCACCTTCAACATAAGTAACTAGTTATTAAAGTCATTAATACAAAACCAAATAAAAAGTGCAAAAGATTAAAAATAAAAAGTATTATACTAAACACTTGTCTTCACCAAGTGATGTAAGAGACTTAGGCAAACATGGCCTTGATTGTCAAGAACTCTTACGATCAATCTTGGATCCCGAGACGACTCACACACTCTACGATGGACAATGGATGATGGTGGTGGATGATGGTGTTATGGTGGTGGTGGGTGGTGGATGAAGTGTGAGAGAGGTGGTGTGCCAAGGGATGAGTTGAAATGAAGCCAAGCACTCCTATTTATAGGCTGAACAGAAGCCTGGGCACGGCCCCGTGTCCGCTGGACACGGCCCCGTGCCCGTCTGACACTCTCTCTCTTCATTAATTGTAATTCGCAATTACAATAAATGCACCTGCAGCACTCTGACCACGCCCCCGTGTCCGCTGGGCACGACCCCGTGGTGGGCAATAGAAGCTTCTACCACTTTGTCTTTTGTGCCAGGGCTGACCATCCTGGACACTGCCCCGTGCTCGCTGAGCACGGCCCCGTGTTGAGCTGGACACGCCCCGTGTCCGCTGGACACAGCCCCGTGTTCAGCTGGGCACAGCCCCATGCTCAGCTGGGCACAGCCCCATGCTCAGCTTTCTTCTTGTTTTTGCTTTGGGAGATGCTGTCGAGGAGTCAGGCATGCCACGTTTCTTCCTTTTCTTTGTATTTATGTTGGATTTGGCTGCATTTTTGCTTCTTTTGTTCATTTAAGCTCTTTTAACCCTGAAAATACAAAAGGAAGACAAAAGCACACTTTTTCCAACATTAGTACTTAAAAAGCGTTAGTTTTATGCCTCATTTGATGTAATTTATATGTTGCATTTTACACACATCAAATACCCCCACACTTGAATCTTTGCTTGTCCTCAAGCAAAACTCTTTAATATGTGGCTTACACTCCCAAATGGAATGGGTAGAAGAGAAGGTTTTAGGCTTGTCTTGAGTGTCGGGAATCCAAGATCTTTATTGGGTTTTATTTTTATACTATTTACAATCCTATTCGTTGTGATTTATTTAGAATGTTTCATAAGAGAAATTACTTATTTGGGCATAACATGCCTTTTTAAAATTTCATTTATATACAAGTTCACATACCTCACGGGGGATCACTCAACACTCGGCCGAAGGTGTATTTTTAGTGAATCACTCGAGAGCGGCATGGAACTTATTCCTACCATAAGCTTGCCAAGCAATCAATCCTCCTCCTTTTTAACTTTATACCTTTGTAAATATCAAGAGGACTTTTTGGGTGAAGGGTTAGGCTTGGGCTAAAGGTGGGTGGTTGGGTTAGTGGTTAGTAAAAGGGCGAAAAGCGTAAAAAGCGTCGGTTTTCGTAAAACACTTTGTTTTTTTTTCTTCTTTTTTTTTCTTCACTTTTTTTTATGAAGCATTTTTCAAACAAGGTTTCTTTTGATGAGCTTGTTTGTTTATTGCTAACTTCATCTCTTTTTTTTTTTTTTTTTTTTGTGTCACAAGAAAACCGAGCTTTGTTACTAAAATAAAGGGTTTAAAATGAAAAAGGTTTGGTGGGTAAAGGGTGTTTGTTTTGGGGAAAGAAACGAAAAGGTTTAGGCTCAAAGGGGTTAACTAGGGGGATTTTTGGGTAGGTGGTAAAAAAAAAAGAAAATTAATGGTGTAGAAATAAAAAGGGGTTAGTCCTAATGCCTCCATCATTTACTTACTCGGGTTTAAGTTGGTAAGGACCGGGAATGTATCGTCGTGGCAAGTTCTAGAGTCGTAAGAACCAAGCGGCTATTCACACAAGAAACGAAAAATGAGCATTTAGTTTAAAGATGTATATTTGTATGCTCAATAAAGGCTCAAAACTCACTTTTGTGGGAATGGGTTTTTATGTGATCAAGTATATATAATCAAATTTTAACTAAGATTGTCATGCCGTTTCATAATCTTCTTATTTGGTTCTTTTTATCACGACGCTATCGGTTGTAAATTTATAAAAATATAACCTTTTTAGAACTTGTTATTCCCAAATTAAACCAAGACAAGTAAAAAAAAATGAAAAGTTTTTGAAAAAATTTGGGGTGATTAGCGGTTCCAATAGAGTTTTGTGTAAGGCTTGTTATTAGGACTTGCAAAATTCAAGGTTTTAGCATCCCCCCACACTTAAATTACACATTGTCCTCAATGTGTCCCAAAAATAAGTTTTTCGGTTGATTAATATGTGTAAAAGTGGGTTAAAAACAAGATTTTATGGTACTGGGTAGCTGAACACGGGGTGGTGTTGGCTGAACACGGCCCCATGTCCAGACTGCCAGTACCAAAAGTAAACAGAAGGCTGGGCACGGGGGCGTGTTCAGTGAGCACGACCCCGTGTCCAGGTACCTGAACTGGGCATTTTGATGCGTGTTAGTGTATATATGTTTTTAGATGTTTATTTAAGCCCTTTTTACACTTTTAGCCAAGTTTTAAATTTATAAAACACGATATTTACTAACACTAAGCACACATATGGGCAAGTGCACCCATCGTGGACGTAGTATAGTGTTGGTAAGATACCGAGGTCGTCCAAGGACACAAGAGCTTTTAATACCGGTTTATCCTCAACGTCTAATCAAATCAAAAAGTTAGAAAAATGTTTTAAACTAAGAAAAATAAAAACTAACTAAATGCTGAAAAATAAAAATAAATAAAAACAGATAGACAAGATGAATCACTTGGATCCGACACGTGTATTAGTATAACCTTTGATTATTTTCGCACTTTTGCACTTGTTTAAGAGATTATCTTAGTTATTGTAGTAGGCCCCTCTTTTGAAGGCGACGTTACCCTCAACCCAGTAGTTTGAGTCAGCAAGGATACAATCCTAAAGGGTCGGATTATTGAAAGATAATGAATTAAGTTATTAATGCAAATTATGGTAGGCCCCGCTTTTGGCGGTGACGTTACCCTCGGCTAAGTAGTCTGAGTCAGCAGGGATACAGTCCTAAATAGCCGGGTTATAGTATTAATAGTAGTTAGCTTATGAGGGGGTCAAAGAGTTTGGATCCCCACCATCCAATACCTATGGGCATTGAAGGAGATCCTACTAAATTTGACCCAGGTCCCAAGCAGGACCTCTAAACGCTGAACAAGGGCAAGACCTTTACCAAACCATTCCCTTAACCCCCGACCAGGTAGCCAACATACCTCCATATAGACCGTGGAGATATGAATGGTGAAAATCTTTTATTTTATATAGACAGTAAAATAATGCCAAGACACCACGGACAAACGATAAGGAAAGATCACCTTCAACATAAGTAACTAGTTATTAAAGTCATTAATACAAAACCAAATAAAAAGTGCAAAAGATTAAAAATAAAAAGTATTATACTAAACACTTGTCTTCACCAAGTGATGTAAGAGACTTAGGCAAACATGGCCTTGATTGTCAAGAACTCTTACGATCAATCTTGGATCCCGAGACGACTCACACACTCTATGATGGACAATGGATGATGGTGGTGGATGATGGTGTTATGGTGATGATGGGTGGTGGATGAAGTGTGAGAGAGGTGGTGTGCCAAGGGATGAGAGAGAATGAAACCAAGCTCCTCTATTTATAGGCTGAACAGAACGCTGGACACGGCCCCGTGTCCGCTGGACACGGCCCCGTGCCCGTCTGACATTCTCTCTCTTCATTAATTGTAATTGCGAATTACAATTAATGCGCCTGCTGTACTTTCAACACGCCCCCGTGTCCGCTGGGCACGGCCCCGTGGTGAGCAATGGAAGCTTCTACTGGTTTGTCTTTTCTGCTGCTTCCTGGGCACGCCCCCGTGTTCACTGGACACGGGGCGTGTTCAGACTTCTGTTCTCTTCTCTTTGTCTTGGGAGGTGCCGTTGAGGGTCCGGGCAGTTTACTTTTGTTCCTTTTCTTGTATTTATGGTAGAATTAGTGGTCTTTTTGCTTCTTTTGTGATTTTGAGCTCATTTCATCCTGAAAATACAAAAGGAAGACAAAAACACTCTTTTTCCAACATTAGTACTTAAAAAGGGTTAGTTTTATGCCTTAATTGATGTGTTTTATATGTTGCATTTTACACACATCAAATACCCCCACACTTGAACTTTTGCTTGTCCTCAAGCAAAACTCTTTTAATGTGGCTTACACTCCCAAATGGAATAGGTAGAAGAGAAGTTTTTTAACTTGTCCTAGAGTGTCGGGAATCCAAGGTTTGTATAGGTTCTATTTTTATTTTATTTACAATCTTATTCGTCATGGTTTATTTTGAACTTTTCATAAGATAAACTACTTATTTGGGCATAGCATGCCTTATTAAAATTCCATTTATATACAAGTTCACATACCTCACGGGAGATCACTCAATCACTCGGCCGAAGGTGTATATTTAAGTGAATCGCTCGAGAGCGGCACGGATTTACATTCTCCATATGCTTGCCAAGCGATCAATCCTCCTCCTTTTTAACTTTTTACCTTTGTAAATATCAAGGGGTCTTTTGGGGTGAAGGCTTGGGTTTAAAGGTGGGTGGTTGGTTAGTGGTTAGTAAAAAGGGCGAAAATCGTAACAAGTGTCGGTTTTCGTGAAATACCTTATTTTTGGTGACATTTATTTTTGAAGTATTTCTCTAAACAAGCTTTTTGTAGCTTATGTTTGTTTTTGACTTTATTCATCATTTTTTTTTCGTCACGTAAAGGGTATGTTTATGAAAAACCGAGTTTGTTACTAAAATAAAGGTGAAAAAAATGAAAAAGGTTTTTGGTGGGTAAAAAAAATTGTTTTGGGGGTAATGAAATGAAAAGTTTAGGCTCAAAGGGGTTTTCTAGGGGGTTTTGGGTAGGTAAAAAAATTGAAAAATAATGGTTTTGAAAGAAAATAGTTAGTCCTAATGCCTCCATCATTTACTTACTTGGGTTTAAGTTGGTAAGGACCGGGAATGTATCGTCGTGGCAAGTTCTAGATTTGTAAAGACCGAGCGGCTATTCACACAAGAAACGAAAAATGAGCATTTAATCTAAATATGTGTATTTTTATGCTCAATAAAGGCTCAAAACTCACTTTTTGTGGGAATGGGTTTTTAATGTGACCAAGCATATATAATCGAATTTTAGCTAGACTTGTTATACCGTTTCATAATTTTTTTATGTTAGTTCTTTTTATCACGACGCTATCGGTTGTAAGTTTGTAAAAATATAACCCTTTTATAACTTGTTATTCCCAACTTAAACTAAGACAAGTAAAAAAAAAATGAAAAAGTTTTTGAAAAAAATTTGGGGTGTTTAGCGGTTCCAATAGAGTTTTGTGTAAGGCTTGTTTTAGGATTTTGCAAAATTCCAAGGTTTTAGCATCCCCCCCACACTTAAATTACACATTGTCCTCAATGTGTCCAAAAATAAAGTTTTTGGTTGATTAGAATATGTAAAAGTGTGTTTAAAAACAAAGATTTGTGTTACTGGCGCTCTGGACACGGCCCCGTGTTGACCGGGCACGGCCCCGTGGTCAAGTGCCAGTAACAAAAATTATAGAAGTGAAACAGAAGCCTGGACACGGGGGCGTGTTCGCTGAACACGGCCCGTGTCCAGTTACCTGAACTGGGTGATTTCCTGCAGGGGGCTCAGCACGGGGCCGTGTTGGTTGGGCACGGCCCGTGTGGAGCCTTCTGTTATGGAGATTTTTGTCGGTTTGTTCTGTTCTTCTGCATGGTTCCATTTTTTCTCGTTCCCTTTTTCATCCATTACCACCACGAGTCCATAAATCATAAAAACCATCATAACATTGCTAATAGAGAGATTACATAAATATAGTTAATTAACTAAGGGGTACATAAGGTTATCATAAAGGTTCTACTTATTTATGAAAATTTCGGGAATAGCTTCCCGATGTAGAAACATTCTTCAGCCCATGGCTCCTAGGTTTTCACTCAAAGCCATTCTTCTATCTCCCTTGGGAGGTAGAAGGTAGCCTCATTCTCGTCGGTATCTTGAGGAGGAGCGCTTACCGGGATTCCTTGCACTACCCTTGGTTGCGGTACTTGGTGCAAGGCGTGCCATTCTGCTGGGATGATAACTTCGGGTACCACATTCCACGCCCTGTGTGTAATCACCGGAACCAAAGGCGGGGAAGCAAGAAGGTTTAACCTTTGGTGCAGAAGGTTTACTTCTTGCAGGCAGCCCTCCAAACCTATCGTCAGATGATTAACGCGGTCCACTAAAGCTTCTTCTACACTTGTCAATTCGTCCACGGCTTCCCTTAAAGCGTAAACGTAGTTTACTAGGGAATCCTCTGCGGTGGACGATCTCCTTCCATTTCGGTTATTCCTTGAAGATGCTCCGCTGTTTCGGCTGGCCATTTTCTGCGAAATAAGCCGAGGATAACTAAATTTTTGCAAAACAGTACCTCGAACACGGCCCCGTGCTCAGTGAGCACGGCCCCGTGTTCAACTGTCTGCAGGAATTTTTGTCTAATGGTTCTAGGTTTTTAAATTATTTCTATATACTTTCGTCGTGTTATGAGCTTAGATAATTTAAAAACAAAGTTATAGAACTAACTTTAGACAAGAATCCATAGCGAAAATTCCTACAAACCTTGCATAGAAGGTTGGAATCATGGGTTTCCAAGCTTCCATGGAGGTAGGGTTTGAAAAAATTTTTGGAAGAAGAGGAAATGAACAAAAGTGGAAAAGACAAGATGGTCCTTAGGAACCTTCTTTTGGTACTTACCTAGGATGGTATATGTGAAGATTCCAGGGATCTCTGCTTTGTGGAGTGGTCAAAAATGAGCAGGATTCAGGCTGCATTTAAAGAAAACGACAGCACACTGAACACGGCCCCGTGTCCGCCGGACACGGCCCCGTGTGCAGAAAAAATCCTGACACATTTTGTCCGTATTCTGATAGAATCAGCAGAAAATCTTCTGAGCGAACACGGGGTCGTGGTGACTGAACACGGCCCCGTGTCGGAGGGCTGTCTTATGGAGTTTTGTCTTTTCTAAGGAGCTAACTTGTATCGGGTGGCTCCTGACTTGTTGGAACAACCCCAAAGTGCCTAAGATACCTTAATTGTCCTATACTAAGGCGAGAACGCAAGAGGTTGTCGGTGAGGGTAATTCCTATTTTCATTCTAGGTGGACAAGTCCAACCCTTTCCCGGGCTCTCGTTAAAGAAGGTGTATGCCGAATCGCTCAGGTCTATGTATGCACCGAATGAGGTCGATGGGGAGTCCTTCATGGCACAATCGGCACAGGGACGACTATCGTCCACGTCTTGTCTAGGAAGAAAGGTATTTTTGGGAGCAACGAGGTTGTCAGAATGCGGTTCCAACATTTCCTCATGGTCATCATCCTGGGATGGATCTAAGAAATCCTTCCTAAGTTCTTTTGACCAATTTAGAAGTAGTTCTTCTAGTTGAAATAGCTCGTCAAGGAGCATATCTCCTAGAATATCCGGTTGGGCGCATTCGAGGGAGAAATAATGTTTATTTTTACTTTCGCCCCTCTTAAGGCTACAAGGAATTGGTGGGTCTATTTAGTGTGGCCTATAAGTGAGGAAGAAACATTTTAATTCCTCGTGTTCGCCTCCACATATTTGACACCACAAACCATAAGAGTGCCGAAAGTAAAAAGAATCACTATTACTCATGTTTGTATCAGAAGTTACCAACCGCCGGGATCAAACGGTTCTGTTTTCAGTAACTGAATCTTGGGCACGGGGGCGTGTTGAGTGGACACGGCCCCGTGTTCAGCCTACTGTCTGATATAAAACAGGATTGCCAGTTCCAATGATTGGGCACGGGGGCGTGTTCAGCGGGCACGTCCCCGTGCTGAGCTCTGCAGAAGCTGAAAAATCTAAAAAAAAATCCTAAAAATTAAAGAAAAGTAAAAAGATGATTAGGCCGTTGATTCCTAACTTTCTTAAAATCCTTGTGTCCCCGGCAGCGGCGCCAAAAACTTGATGCGTGTTAGTGTATATATGTTTTTAGATGTTTATTTAAGCCCTTTTTACACTTTTAGCCAAGTTTTAAATTTATAAAACACGATATTTACTAACACTAAGCACACATATGGGCAAGTGCACCCATCGTGGACGTAGTATAGTGTTGGTAAGATACCGAGGCCGTCCAAGGACACAAGAGCTTTTAATACCGGTTTATCCTCAACGTCTAATCAAATCAAAAAGTTAGAAAAATGTTTTAAACTAAGAAAAATAAAAACTAACTAAATGCTGAAAAATAAAAATAAATAAAAACAGATAGACAAGATGAATCACTTGGATCCGACACGTGTATTAGTATAACCTTTGATTATTTTCGCACTTTTGCACTTGTTTAAGAGATTATCTTAGTTATTGTAGTAGGCCCCTCTTTTGAAGGCGACGTTACCCTCAACCCAGTAGTTTGAGTCAGCAAGGATACAATCCTAAAGGGTCAGATTATTGAAAGATAATGAATTAAGTTATTAATGCAAATTATGGTAGGCCCCGCTTTTGGCGGTGACGTTACCCTCGGCTAAGTAGTCTGAGTCAGCAGGGATACAGTCCTAAATAGCCGGGTTATAGTATTAATAGTAGTTAGCTTATGAGGGGGTCAAAGAGTTTGGATCCCCACCATCCAATACCTATGGGCATTGAAGGAGATCCTACTAAATTTGACCCAGGTCCCAAGCAGGACCTCTAAACGCTGAACAAGGGCAAGACCTTTACCAAACCATTCCCTTAACCCCCGACCAGGTAGCCAACATACCTCCATATAGACCGTGGAGATATGAATGGTGAAAATCTTTTATTTTATATAGACAGTAAAATAATGCCAAGACACCACGGACAAACGATAAGGAAAGATCACCTTCAACATAAGTAACTAGTTATTAAAGTCATTAATACAAAACCAAATAAAAAGTGCAAAAGATTAAAAATAAAAAGTATTATACTAAACACTTGTCTTCACCAAGTGATGTAAGAGACTTAGGCAAACATGGCCTTGATTGTCAAGAACTCTTACGATCAATCTTGGATCCCGAGACGACTCACACACTCTATGATGGACAATGGATGATGGTGGTGGATGATGGTGTTATGGTGATGATGGGTGGTGGATGAAGTGTGAGAGAGGTGGTGTGCCAAGGGATGAGAGAGAATGAAACCAAGCTCCTCTATTTATAGGCTGAACAGAACGCTGGACACGGCCCCGTGTCCGCTGGACACGGCCCCGTGCCCGTCTGACATTCTCTCTCTTCATTAATTGTAATTGCGAATTACAATTAATGCGCCTGCTGTACTTTCAACACGCCCCCGTGTCCGCTGGGCACGGCCCCGTGGTGAGCAATGGAAGCTTCTACTGGTTTGTCTTTTCTGCTGCTTCCTGGGCACGCCCCCGTGTTCACTGGACACGGGGCGTGTTCAGACTTCTGTTCTCTTCTCTTTGTCTTGGGAGGTGCCGTTGAGGGTCCGAGCAGTTTACTTTTGTTCCTTTTCTTGTATTTATGGTAGAATTAGTGGTCTTTTTGCTTCTTTTGTGATTTTGAGCTCATTTCATCCTGAAAATACAAAAGGAAGACAAAAACACTCTTTTTCCAACATTAGTACTTAAAAAGGGTTAGTTTTATGCCTTAATTGATGTGTTTTATATGTTGCATTTTACACACATCACATTTCTCCAGATTTTTGGGCACGGGGGCGTATTGGGTGAGCACGACCCCGTGCTGAACTTGCAGTAATGAAGAAAAATTGTCGAGAGGCTCTGTTTTTGCGCATGGGGTGTTGGTTCAAGCTTCCCTTAGTATCCTTCACCATCCCGAGTGTGTTTTATTCCTGCAAATTAAAACTAAACTAGAAAGCATAAAAGTTAAACTAATCTAAAACTAAGGATAGTTCCGCGGAATGCCTCCGTGGTGCGCCACGTTTATAAGGGTCCTTGGCTAGACCCTCCTTATCGGGTGGTTCAGGCTCATCTTCAATTAGGGGGTCATTATTGCCAAAAGGATATTTCATTGAGCGCTCAAGATCTATGCTCCTTTTGAATGCCCCTAATTGAAGAGGTAAATTGTTGTACTTCCGGTTTTTCAAAGCTTCATGAGTTTTTACAAAAGGTCGTCCCAACACTAGAGGAGCGTCATCGAGGATGACAAAGTCGGTTGGAATAACCATTTGATTTGTTTGAACCAAGAAATCCTCAACTACACCGATTGATTTTATTACTTTCCGATCGGATAGAAAAATGGGTATTTGAAGTGGAGAAAAATCACTAATACTTAATTTTTCGAAAATGTAGTTAGGCATTATGTTAACACAAAGATCTTTATCAATGGTGATATTACTAATAAAGGAATTTTGAAAGAAACATGGAACCGGTGTGATGTTAATTTCAAAAGGATCTTCTTTTATTAGCGAGGTTTGATCATTAGTTAACTTAACACTTACCATTTCTTTGATTTTAGCACTAGTGTTTAGCTCTTTTAAAAACTTAGCATGAGGGGTTACTAAACAATGATTTTCGAAAGAAGGTGACAAGAGATTAATTTCTTCTAAATTAGACTCTTCTTGAATTTTAACATTATCGGACTCACCTTTTTCGTTGTTTAACTCATGTGTCGGTTTTTCACTTTCTTGTTCTTCCATTTTTACACTTTCAACTATCTCTACGTTATTATTACAATTTAATTCTTCTCTTGCGCGGGACTCCTCTTCCCTTGCGCGAGATTCTTTCATGTAACGTTCGATAGTTTTAATGTGTTCTAATATCCTATTGGTCACTTCGGTGAGAGAAAAAGAATTTGGATCCTCAAAGCTTGAATCCGGTTGTTCGATCCTTGGTTCCTCATAATACTCATATGAAGTAGATGGTTCACACCATTGTTCTTCATTGTAAGTATATGATGGATAAGGGTCGAAACTTTGTTCTTCATAGTACTCATATGAGGTGGGTTGTTCACGCCATGGTTCCTCATAATAAGCATATGAAGGTGGTGGTTCATATCTTGAGTCTTCAAAGTATGAGTATGAAGGCTCATACCTTGGTTCATCAAAATATGAGTATGAGGGAGGAGGTTCATACCTTTGGTCTTCATAGGATGTGTATGAAGTTGATGGCTCGTACCTGGGCTCCTCATAGTAGTTGTATGAATTGGATGGCTGATATGAGCTATTATATTGAACCGAGCGTGCGTTACGACAATTAGTGCAATAATTACCCCTATAATCATCCTCATCATAGGTGTAGTTGTAACCTCTTGAGTATTGATCCATAAGAATCACTCAACAGACCACAACTGAGTCTCGGGACCAGAAAACACAAATAAGACAGAAACAGAAGCTGGACACGGCCCCGTGTTGGGTGAACACGGCCCCGTGTTCAGGGACTGTATCTGGGCGTTTTAATTAAAGTTACTGGTCACGTTGAGCACGGGGGCGTGTTCAGTGAGCACGGCCCCGTGTTCAGACTCTGTATCTGGGTATCTAACTAAAAATATGCAGCACGGGGGCGTGTTCAGTGAGCACGGCCCCGTGTTCAGGCTACTGTAAATGCAAAACTAAACTAAAATGCAGAAAAATGCGCGCGTTTTAAAAAGGTTTTAAAAAGAACTGATTAGGCCGTCGATTTTAAGCTTTCTTAAAATCCTTGTGTCCCCGGCAACGGCGCCAAAAACTTGATGTGTGTCGGTGTGTATTATATTTTAGATGTATAATTAAGCCCTTTTTACACTTTTAGCCAAGTTTTAAATTTATAAAACACGATATTTACTAACACTAAACACACATATGGGCAAGTGCACCCATCGTGGACGTAGCATAGTGTTGGTAAGATACCGAGGTCGTCCAAGGACACAAGAGCTTTTAATACCGGTTTATCCTCAACGTCTAATCAAATCAAAAGGTTAGAAAAATGATTTAAACTAAGAAAAATAAAAACTAACTAAATGCTGAAAAATAAAATAAAATAAAAACAAATAGACAAGATGAATCACTTGGATCCGACGCGTGTATTAGTATAACCTTTGATTATTTTCGCACTTTTGCACTTGTTTAAGAGATTATCTTAGTTATTGTAGTAGGCCCCTCTTTTGAAGGCGACGTTACCCTCAACCCAGTAGTTTGAGTCAGCAAGGATACAATCCTAAAGGGTCGGATTATTGAAAGATAATGAATTAAGTTATTAATGCAAATTGTGGTAGGCCCCGCTTTTGGCGGTGACGTTACCCTCGGCTAAGTAGTCTGAGTCAGCAGGGATACAGTCCTAAATAGCCGGGTTATAGTATTAATAGTAGTTAACTTATGAGGGGGTCAAAGAGTTTGGATCCCCGCCATCCAATACCTATGGGCATTGAAGGAGATCCTACTAAATTTGACCCAGGTCCCAAGCAGGACCTCTAAACGCTGAACAAGGGCAAGACCTTTACCAAACCGTTCCCTTAACCCCCGACCAGGTAGCCAACATACCTCCATATAGACCGTGGAGGTATGAATGGTGAAAATCTTTTATTTTATATAGACAGTAAAATAACGCCAAGACACCACGGACAAACGATAAGGAAAGATCACCTTCAACATAAGTAACTAGTTATTAAAGTCATTAATACAAAACCAAATAAAAAGTGCAAAAGATTAAAAATAAAAAGTATTATACTAAACACTTGTCTTCACCAAGTGATGTAAGAGACTTAGGCAAACATGGCCTTGATTGTCAAGAACTCTTACGATCAATCTTGGATCCCGAGACGACTCACACACTCTACGATGGACAATGGATGATGGTGGTGGATGATGGTGTTATGGTGGTGGTGGGTGGTGGATGAAGTGTGAGAGAGGTGGTGTGCCAAGGGATGAGTTGAAATGAAGCCAAGCACTCCTATTTATAGGCTGAACAGAAGCCTGGGCACGGCCCCGTGTCCGCTGGACACGGCCCCGTGCCCGTCTGACACTCTCTCTCTTCATTAATTGTAATTCGCAATTACAATAAATGCACCTGCAGCACTCTGACCACGCCCCCGTGTCCGCTGGGCACGACCCCGTGGTGGGCAATAGAAGCTTCTACCACTTTGTCTTTTGTGCCAGGGCTGACCATCCTGGACACTGCCCCGTGCTCGCTGAGCACGGCCCCGTGTTGAGCTGGACACGCCCCGTGTCCGCTGGACACAGCCCCGTGTTCAGCTGGGCACAGCCCCATGCTCAGCTGGGCACAGCCCCATGCTCAGCTTTCTTCTTGTTTTTGCTTTGGGAGATGCTGTCGAGGAGTCAGGCATGCCACGTTTCTTCCTTTTCTTTGTATTTATGTTGGATTTGGCTGCATTTTTGCTTCTTTTGTTCATTTAAGCTCTTTTAACCCTGAAAATACAAAAGGAAGACAAAAGCACACTTTTTCCAACATTAGTACTTAAAAAGCGTTAGTTTTATGCCTCATTTGATGTAATTTATATGTTGCATTTTACACACATCATTGACAAACAAGGAAACTATGTGAATATAAGGGTCCAAAATGTCAACAATGGATAAATATACTCTAAAATAGCCCTACATGATGTTTATACCTTCAAACGAATAAATCATGGATCATACGAAGCTAAATATGAAAGAAAGTGAGAGAATACAAACTACAGGGGTTAAATGTGTCAAGATGTTTAAAGTATACCTCTAAGTGACCTTTTAGCAAACCCGAAGCTTTGTAATAATAAATTATACTCACTAGAATGTGTGATAAAAATTTCATAAAGTTTCGTTACCGTATGAGAAAGTTATGATGAAATTCACATGCGAGGGGTTAAAAGTGTCAACGATGGAATTTATGACTTTTCGGGTGATCACAAAGTTAACCAAGGACTTGCCAATGTTTAAACATGTCATGGAGCCCTTAAAAGTAAGGTTAGCATGCTGAAAATGCAAAATGGGAGCTTAAAACCACGTTACAAAGGACCAGGGGCTGAAATGTAATTAAGTAAAACTTGTTTGGCTGGTTATGGGAGGCCAGGCGGCTTGCGTAAGAATCCCTTATGGGTTTACGCGGCCCGCGAGGGCAGTACAGCGACAGCAAACCTGCAGATGCCAGTTGCAGGTCTGTAACCGACTTAAAAAGGTTGTTTTCTTATACCAGAGACTTCTCCAATGGTTTAACATGCAATAGGGGCACTTGTACTGATCTCATAACATTTGCAGACCTCTTTGGCATGATCCTAAGTGATCAAAATGCATATATAAGGATACCCAAGTTGCAACATTTGGGCACTTGCATTTGCAACATTCACAACTTCACTTCTGGAGCTCTCTGGTCATCAAGCAAGCTTCCTAGTGATCTCTAGTCGTAATTAGGACTCTTGTAAGTATCCTTAACCCTTCCTAATTCAGTTTAGCTTAGTTAATTATCTAAAAGTCAAACCATCGTAATTCAGGTTTGACTTCGAGATTACTCATAATTTATTCAGTCAAATCTCGAATTAAAAATACCTATGAGTGGGTAATTATGTGAGTAATAAACCCTTAAAAGGGTACTCTCTGATTCCCATTCTAACTAGGTCAATTGTCGGGTCAAAGCTAACTTTAAAAAGTCAACATAAAGCTTATTTTCAAAATAATGCATAATTAAAAATTTAGAAGCCATGAAACCTGTTTTATCATTAATATAACTTGGTAATTAATGTAAGAACATGTCTAAACATGTTCACCCCGACAATTTTCTGTTTAGGCTCGGTTCGGGACCGAAAGTCGCATAGTTTGACTTCTGCTTTGACTTTCAGTTCTGACCCGTTCTAGCATAGTTTAGATGTGCCTTAGAGCTTATTTAGGACTAGGTTTCATGTTAGTATAACCCTCTGAGATTATACAACTTGATTCACTAGTTATCAGATTCACATGCATGTTTCCGTTAAATGCTTATATGTTGGCCATTATGCCAAAATGACCTTAAAATGTGATTTTTGAAAATGTAAAAGATTAGACACCTTAGTTACTGATTTATAAGCTTTCACCTAAAATTTGACATCAGTTTGAGGTCTAGATTAAGAGTTATGCTCATTAGCGTAATTAGAAAGCTTTTTATGAATTAAACGGCGTAATTAGCATATAGCCTATCTAAGCCCAATTTTTTATACCAAACTTTTTACCCACTGATATAATATAATATTTTGGGCTTTTGTAGATTTTTATTTATTTTTAGGCTGAGCATAACTTAGAGTTCTAAGTTTATTTCGGTTACTGTCGGTTTTGCCCTTTTGGGCTATAAAATGAGTTTTACAAATCCTTTTGATACCAGACCTTTTTCTACTGATCTAATATGATAAATAAATTATTTTGAGCCTTCTGGAATAATAAAAATATCAGCTTTCCTTTGAAAACCCGAAAATGGCTCCAAATCGCCTTTTTAAGCGTTTTTTAACGCATAATATGTATTAAAACTATTTTAAACATATAAGGTTTGGTGCCTACTGATATATTCAGTAAATTTTTATATTTTAACAGTAAGCAAAAGTTTTGAACTCAGATTTCCAGTTTTGACCTTTTAGGCTTATGTGAAATTACCAAAATGCCCCTACGATGCATAGTATGGTTATAATTAATAAATTTCACATATATATGATACCCTACTGTTATAACTTATTTAATTAAGTATATTTACTGATTAAATCAGACCTGTAACTCAGATTACTATTTAAACTCTTTTATAACCTTTTAAATGACCAAAATGCCCTTACGGGGCATAGTTTGAGTTTAAAATCATTTTGGGCATAATAGAAGATATCTTACTGATATCACAACATATTTAAGGCATATTAACCTAGGAAACTTGTATATGACTCTTATGGTTACCCGTTACGCACTTTTCGCGTTCGGATCGGCTTATGTAACTAGTTTGCATATATTAACCGAAACGGGTCAAACCATATCATTTTTGTCTCAAAATCCAGAATGTGTTTAGTTTACCCATATTGTGCAAGTCTCCAAACTTGTCGGGTCTAAATCACATTCTATACCGGTCTTCGCTTTATCATGCGTTTGAACCGTATCTTCCTTTAAAACTAACCGGTCTAAGCTTAGGCTAAATTAAAGACCCGTTAGAAATCTAATAGGTTGTTATAAACCTTCGTTCCAGAATAGGAGACCTGGTAAAAGCTACGTCACTTGCTTATTGTGATTGTTACATGCAAAGGTAAATACTTTTAACTTATTATCCCTTATACGGGCTTGGGGTACGGTATATAAAATACCGCTTGGTCGGGCATTTGACCTTAATCGTTTGGTGGTTAAGTATTATCAAGATGACTCGTTTAAAAATTTGGTTTTGTTTGTTTAACGCCTTTGGGAGTTTAATGACCATGTCCCGGATATCCTTGGCATTATTCAAAGAATGGCCACAACCTTAGCACATGGGTGTAGGCGTACACCCGTCAGTGCATTTATAATTAATAAGGTATAACCGGCGGTACGAGAAAAACTCGTCGTGGGACTATACTATGTGGTGTGTCTATTAATCTTTAACCCGGCTTGAACCGGGCTACTGAACGATAACAGACATGTAATTCTTTTACAAGATTATATACAAATAATTATCCCAAGTTATAAAAATCTTTTATGCCATGTGCATTCAAATCAATTTTAAACATTTTCAAAATGAGTCAGTTAAATTGTATTTATCAGTGTAAACTGACGTATTTTCCCAAAAAAGACTAAGTGCAGGTACTACTCGTAATAGGCTAGTCTTTCCTAGCATCAAATAGAAGTCTCGCAAGCTTAGATGCCTGAAGTCTGTGAACAAAGTTTCCTCTTTATTTGATCCGCTTGTGGATCTGTTTCGACTATTTGTGATACTTAATATTACAATATTATTCGGATGAAATAAATCTATCCTTTGCTTCCGCTGTGCATTTAAATTTGTGTTGTTTGACTATGATGATATCAACTACGTCATGATACTCCCCACCGGGCCCACCGGTAATACGTGGAAATATTGGGGTGTGACAGGTTGGTATCAGAGCCAACACTTAGTGAATTAAACACTAGCCTTTTGTGTTTAATCTCAGTGCACAAATTGCACATTTCTCTATCCTCGAGTCTAGACAAATAACATAGGACAAATTCTGTTTTGTTTTATTTTTGTCTTTCATTATATATATATTCTTATTGTTATCTTTGTTTATGTTGACAGGTTTGACAATGCCGCCACGATTCCGGAGAGGAAGAGGCAAGGCCCCGGTGACGGGACATGATCACGAAGTCGGGCCTTCCCACCGGCGCACACCATCAATTACCATGAGCACTAGTCCTCAAGAACCTTGGAGGACATATATTGAACCCGGGAGGCGATCTTTCTCCCTAAGCTCCTCACCATCATACCTTCATTCTTTTGGGCCTTAGTATGAGAATGAGCTCAACAACCCCCAACCTTCCTTCATACCTCTACAGCGATCAAACTCGCATCATTCTTTCGGCGACCCCACTCCCGCCTTTCAGAGCCGGTTCAACCCGGCTAATTATATCCAAGAACCCGTGGGTTTTAACCCACTAGGACCGGAAGACCATTCCTCTGGCGATCACGCCATGGATATTGACGAGGACTCAGATCCTGTCGAACCTGCCACCGGAACTCCAAACCATCCCATCGAAATCTCTGATGGGTCTTCTTTTCATGGATCACCCTATCGTGGTCCAGACAGTTATCAAGCTAGGTTCAACCAGTTTGAGTGGTATTTTACCCCCTCTGAGCACTCGTCTCTATACCACCACCACCACCAGCAGCAGCATGATCCTTCCGAGGATTCTCGATTTGTGGCAGTCACTCCGCCACCACCACCACCAGTGCAGCAGCCGCCTCCGGAGCCACCGAGGCGGAGAAGATCAAACGCACGGATGTCCGTGCGAGGAGGAGTCTGCATCAGCACTCCTCAACCCTCGAGTGGCAGCCACTACCCGCCACTCCAAGAAGAAGACCCACAGATGGGGGGACCATCAAATCCCGTCTCGGAAGAAAACTCTGCGCCTGTGGCGCCACCGTTGGGTTTTGATAACCCAATCCCTGCATACGCCGGTTCAGCGGCGTATAACCCATTTGATCTACCGGGCCACAACAGCTACAACAATGCCAATGTGGACCCGTACCAGGAGGCGTGGGACTACAATGCTCGTCACCCTGAAGGGCCCTATGGTGGTCCTTGGACCACTGGGTACCCACCTTATGTGTACCAGCACCCGCCACCTCCTCAACCTCTGTATCAGCAGCCGCCGCAGCCGTAACTGATCCTGCCAGAACGCCAACAAGAGGTTCTCGATAGGTTGAACCAAGTAGAGCAGGAAGTTTGAGAAGACCGCAGGGAACGTCAAGGCTTCTTCAAAGGTTTGTCAGACCTGCTCAAGGGGAAGTCCAAGAGAAGGGATCGTTGAAGACCCTTGTTTATTTATTTTATTTTGTAATCACGTCCCTGCGTGGACTTTTGTTTCCGTATTCAGCCCCTGCGTGGGCTTGTCTTTTTGTATTCTGCCCCTGCGTGGGCATGTCTTTCTGTTGACCCCTGCGTGGGTATGTTGGTTTATTTTGCTCCTGCGTGGGCATATTATTTCTTAGAAGTCCAGTTTAGGGCAAAATTTGTACTGTTTAAATTGGTAATGGAATGGTTTAATTTTAATTTTCATATTTATTTATTGTTAATCATATGCATAAACATAAAACATAAAAATAAATGAAAATAACATTCCTATTAAAAGATCTACCATTATAATAAAATGGTAAAATCTAAAAAGGACAAGACCTAGCGATGTGTCATCTTAAGACAGGGCCAAGATGGTAGTTCTATAATTAGATTCAGATCCATATTAACATCTCAATCTAGGATTGTTCCGCGTTAATTGATAAAAGAATCTTAAAGGTAAAACCTAGTTTATATGTTGTTGCAGACATGACCAAGATGGTAAAACCTACACAAGAGATTCCAATTCTTGTTAACATCTAAAAGCATGTTAGCATTCTTGACAAAATGTGATTCGCTAAAATCACATAAGTCATCTTTATTTTGGATTATTCCAAATTTTCCCTTATTTTTATAACCATCCCTTATGGATGAAGTGCCTACGGGCTATAATTAATGTCCTTGAGACTAAAGACAGTTGTAGCCTATAACTCCCTATCTAGAAAAAGGTAATGAACTTTGATTCAAACCATAGATACCTTGATTCTGTAAAAATCTTGGTTTATTAATTAAATATGTCTGTATGACTAGGCTTTTTGTGCTATTACTAAATTATAATACAGGATTGTAATAAAGGTCCTGAGTATATAAATAATTAACAAACTAACCCAAAATGGCGATTAAAACCATGGTTAATAAATTATAAAATACTGTAAAATCTCCTAAATAAACCTTGTCCATTATTTCTTTTATGAAGCAATTAAAGCTACATGGCTAGGTCAGATGAGGTAAACAGTCATCCGGTAGAAAACCATGATAACGCTAAGATACTTGTGACCGAGCAGAACTGCAAGCATTAGTAGATAATGCTGTTGCAAAAGCTATGGAACGGCAGTATAGTGAATCTAGTGGGACTCGAAGTAGGACCCTATCCACTCCGCATTCCAAGCTTAAGACTCATTCCGAGGCTCATAGCAAGCTACCCTCTACCCAACCTAAGCCTAAGAAAGAAGAACCAAAGAAAGATGATGATCGACACTCCTCAAACCAAAACAGTGTTCCATCCAAAAGGATAGTATTTGATGACAAACCACGTGCTAAAGGTTGCACCTATAAGTACTTTGTTTCTTGTAAACCCCGGGATTTCACTGGGGAGAAAGGGGCAGTGGATTGCATGACTTGGTTGGATGAGATGGACACTGTGGTAGATATTAGTGGATGTGCTGAAAGGGATGTTGTAGAGTTTGTATCTCAGTCTTTCAAGGGTGAGGCCCTAGCCTGGTGGAGGCCGTTGATTCAAGCTACCGGGAAGATTCCACTGTATAATATGACATGGGATCAATTTGTTGCCCTCATCAAGGAAAACTACTGCCCTCAGCATGAGGTTGAAAAGATTGAGTCTGATTTTCTATCGTTGGTTATGAAGAACCTGGATTGCCAAGCTTACCTTACGAGCTTTAATACAATGTCAAGGTTGGTTCCTTATCTAGTGGCCCCGGAACCCAAAAGAATAGCTCGTTTCATTGGGGGTTTAGCCCCAGAAATTAAGGCAAGCGTGAAGGCCTCTCGGCCAGCTACTTTTCAATCTGTAGCAGATATATCATTGTCCCTTACATTGGACACGGTTAGGCAGAGATCGCTAAGGAACTCGGATGCTGAGAAAAGAAAACGTGAGGATGACAACTCACGACGGTCGGATAAGAAGCGTAAGGGAAACAATGACCATAAAAAGGGTTCAGGATCTAAGAAGGAGGGTCAGCAGACGGGTGACAAGCCCAAGTGTAAAACCTGCAAGAAGCATCATTTTGGGAGGTGCAGGTATGAGTTGAAATCCCAGTCACAGCCGAAAGCATGTGGGATTTGCAAATCCTCGGAGCACAAGACCTTGGACTGTAAGAAGATCAAGGATGCTACATGCTATAACTGCAATGAAAGGGGCACATTAAGACCAACTGCCCAAAGCTTGCGAAGAAGGCTGAAGAAGGGAAAAAGACCAATGCAAGGGTCTTTCAAATGAACGCTCAGGAGGCTATCCAGAACGACAATGTGATAACAGGTACCTTCCTAATTAATGATGTCTATGCAAGAGTACTTTTTGATTCAGGAGCTGATAAGTCGTTCGTAGATAATAAGTTTTGTGAATTATTGAAATTGCCTGTTAAAGCCTTAAGTGTGAAGTATGAGGTGGAATTAGCTGATGGAACCATAGAAACCGCATCAACCGTGTTAGATGGATGTTTCATATCCATTAGGAACCACTCTTTTCCTTTGTCCCTACTTCCCTTTAGGTTAGCCGGATTCGATATAGTGATAGGTATACATTGGTTATCGCATAACCAAGCCCAGATCGTCTGCAATAAGAAGCAAGTGGTGATCAAGACTCCGTCTGGTGAGCCACTTACCATTCAGGGAGATACCCAGTATGGACTGCCTGAGCAAGTGTCCATGCTCAAAGCATCTAGATGCTTGAAGAAGGGTTGCGTCATTTATATGGCACGGGTGACTATTGATGAGCAGAAGCCCAAGATTGAAGATATTCCAGTCATTTCTGAATACCCTGAAGTCTTTCCTGAAGAACTACCTGGTTTGCCACCAGATGGGCAAGTAGAATTCAGAATTGACATTATCCCTGGAGCAGCGCCCGTTGCAAGAGTACCTTATAGGTTAGCACCAACAGAGATGAAGGAATTGAGGACGCAGCTAGATGATTTGTTAGCCAAAGGTTTTATTAGACCTAGTTCGTCTCCTTGGGGAGCGCCAATCTTGTTTGTCAAGAAAAAGGATGGATCGATGCGTTTATGTATCGATTACCGTGAGCTTAATAAGGTTACTATCAAGAATAGGTATCCTTTGCCCAGGATCGACGATCTGTTCGATCAGTTGCAAGGGCAAGCTACTTTTCTAAGATCGATTTGAGGTCAGGCTATCATCAATTGAAGGTTAAGGATGAAGATGTACACAAGACTGCATTTAGGAGTCGCTATGGTCATTACGAGTTCTTAGTGATGCCTTTTGGGCTCACAAATGCACCAGCTGCATTCATGCACCTCATGAATCGCGTCTGCAAGCCTCACCTAGATAAATTTGTCATCGTCTTCATCGACGACATTCTCATCTACTCGAAGAGTCAAGCTGACCACGAGAAGCATCTCCGTTGCATTTTGAAACTGCTTCAACAAGAAAAGCTCTATGCCAAATTTTCAAAGTGTGAATTTTGGCTTCGTGAAGTCCAGTTCCTTGGGCATGTGGTTAGTGAGTGTGGTCTCCAAGTAGATCCCGCTAAGGTTGAAGCTGTTATGAACTGGAAAAAGCCGAAGACGCCTACATAAATTCGCAGCTTTCTAGGACTGGCAGGATACTACAGGCGATTTATTGAAAACTTCTCAAGAATTGCAGCACCCCTGACTTTGCTTACTCGCAAGAATAACAAGTTTAATTGGGGACCTAAGCAGCAAGAATCCTTCGAGATTTTGAAGCAAAAGTTGAGCAACGCTCCAGTACTAACATTGCCGGAGGGGATTGATGAGTTTGTAGTGTATTGTGATGCATCACACACCGGTTTGGGATGTGTGCTTATGCAGAAAGGCAAAGTCATTACCTATGCTTCACGTCAATTAAAAGTGCACGAGAAGAATTACACCACCCATGACTTGGAGCTAGGTGCCGTTGTATTTGCACTAAAACTGTGGAGGCATTACTTGTATGGAACCAAGTGCGTGATCTATTCGGATCACAAGAGCCTTCAACATTTGTTCAATCAGAAGGACTTGAACATGAGGCAGCGAAGGTGGATGGAAACTTTAAATGATTATGACTGTGAGATAAGATACCATCATGGCAAGGCAAACGTAGTCGCTGATGCCTTAAGTAGAAAGGAAAGAGTGAAGCCCATAAGAATCAATGCCAAGAGCATTGAGATCAAGAACAGTTTGAATGAAAGGTTGTTAGCTGCGCAGAAGGAAGCTATCTTAGAAGCTAACTACCCTGAGGAAAAGCTAGCAGTAACTGAAGAACAGCTATCCTATGGCAAGGACGGAATCCTAAAGTTAAATGGACGTATATGGGTTCCAGTTTATGGAGGACTTCGGGATGTTATCCTCCAGGAAGCCCACAGTTTTAAATATTATGTTCATCCTGGAGCTGATAAGATGTACCAGGATCTGAGGGCAAACTATTGGTGGATAGGCTTGAAAAAGTCTATAGCTGCCTATGTAGCTAAATGTTTGACGTGCGCGCAAGTCAAGGTTGAACATCAGAAGCCGTCAGGTTTAATACAACAACCTGAGATTCCCACTTGGAAATGGGAAATGGTGACAATGGATTTCATCACCAAATTGCCAAAGACAAAGAAAGGAAATGATACTATATGGGTGATAGTAGATAGACTGACTAAGTCAGCACATTTCCTACCCATTAAGGAGACATATAGCTCAGACATGTTAGCCCAATTGTACGTAGAAAAGATTGTGTCTCTACATGGCGTACCAGTATCTATTATCTCCGACAGGGATACTAGATACACATCACATTTTTGGAAAAGTTTCCAACAGTCTCTGGGCACGCGTTTGAATTTTAGTACAGCTTACCATCCTCAAACGGATGGGCAAAGTGAGCGTACCATTCAAACTTTAGAAGACATGCTTCGTGCATGTGTGATCGATTTAGGTGGCAGTTGGGATAAGCACCTACCATTGGTCGAGTTCTCATATAATAATAGCTACCATACCAGCATTCAGGCTGCGCCTTTTGAGGCATTATATGGTAGAAAATGCAGAACGCCTATTTGTTGGGCAGAAGTAGGGGAAACTCAATTATCAGGTCCTGACCTAGTCTTTGAAACGACGGACAAGATTGCCCAGATTCGTGACCGCCTGAAAGCTGCCAGAGATAGGCAGAAAAGTTATGCTGATAAAAGGCGGAAACCTCTAAAGTTTGAAGTTGGAGATAAAGTCTTGCTTAAAGTGTCGCCCTGGAAGGGGGTAATGCGAATTAGAAAGAAAGGTAAGTTAAGCCCGAGGTATATAGGACCAATCGAAATCATCGAATGTGTAGGGTCAGTGGCTTATAAGTTAAACTTACCTGAAGAGCTCAGTGGTATTCATAATGTATTCCACATCTGCAATCTGAAGAAATGTCTAGCTGATGAATCACTAGTCATACCACATACAGATGTGCACATAGATGAGAGCTTGAAATTTGTGGAAAAACCTTTGTCGATTGAGGATCGACAGGTAAAGAAGCTTCGGAGGAAACATGTGCCTATCGTGAAGGTCAAATGGGATGCCCGCAGAGGTCCCGAGTATACATGGGAGGTAGAATCCACAATGAAAGAAAAATACCCTCATTTATTTCAGTAAATCTCGAGGTCGAGATTTATTTTAAGGGGGTGAGGATGTAACACCTCTAAAATTTATGCCAATAATGTATTGACACGTGTCATGAACTTAAAACGTGTAAAGAAATACTTTAGAGGGACTAAAGTTGACAAACAAGGAAACTATGTGAATATAAGGGTCCAAAATGTCGACAATGGATAAATATACTCTAAAATAGCCCTACATGATGTTTATACCTTCAAACGAATAAATCATGGATCATACGAAGCTAAATATGAAAGAAAGTGAGAGATTACAAACTACAGGGGTTAAATGTGTCAACATGTTTAAAGTAAACCTATGAGTGACCTTTTAGCAAACCCGAAGCTTTGTAATAATAAATTATACTCACTATAATGTGTGATAAAAATTTCATAAAGTTCCGTTACCATATGAGAAAGTTATGATGAAATTCGTATGCGAGGGGTTAAAAGCGTCAACGTTGGAATTTATGACTTTTCGGGTGATCACAAAGTTAACCAAGGACTTGCCAATGTTTAAACATGTCATGGAGCCCTTAAAAGTAAGGTTAGAAGGCTGAAAATGCAAAATGGGAGCTTAAAACCACATTACAATAGACCAGGGGCTGAAATGTAATTAAGTAAAACTTGTTTGGCTGGTTATGGGAGGCCAGGCGGCCCGCGTAAGAATCCCTTATGGGTTTACGCGGCCTGCGAGGGCAGCACAGTGACAGAAAACCTGCAGATGCCAGTTGCAAGTCTGTAACCGACTTAAAAGGTTGTTTTCTTATACCAGAGACTTCTCCAATGGTTTAACATGAAATAGGGGCACTTGTACTGATCTCATAACATTTGTAGACCTCTTTGGCATGATCCTAAGTGATCAAAATGCATATATAAGGACACCCAAGTTGCAACATTTGGGCACTTGCATTTGCAACATTCACAACTTCACTTCTGGAGCTCTCTGGTCATCAAGCAAGCTTCCTAGTGATCTCTAGTCGTAATTAGGACTCTTGTAAGTATCCTTAACCCTTCCTAATTCAGTTTAGCTTAGTTAATTAGCTAAAAGTTAAACCGTCGTAATTAAGGTTTGACTTCGAGATTACTCATAATTTATTCAGTCAAATCTTGAATTAAAAATACCTATGAGTGGGTAATTATGTGAGTAAAAAACTCTTAAAAGGGTACTCTCTGATTCCCACTCTAACTAGGTCAATTGTCGAGTCAAAGCTAACTTTAAAAAGTCAACAGAAAGCTTATTTTCAAAATAATGCATAATTAACAATGTAGAAGCCATGCAACCTGTTTTATCATTAATATACCTTGGTAATTAATGTAAGAACATGTCTAAACATGTTCACCCCGACAATTTTCTGTTTAGGCTCGGTTCTGGACCGAAAGTCGCATAGTTTGACTTCTGCTTTGACTTTCAGTTCTGACCCGTTCTAGCATAGTTTAGATGTGCCTTAGAGCTTATTTAGGACTAGGTTTCATGTTAGTATAACCCTCTGAGATTATACAACTTGATTCACTAGTTATCAGATTCACATGCATGTTTCCGTTAAATGCTTATATGTTGACCATTATGCCAAAATGACCTTAAAATGTGATTTTTGAAAATATAAAAGATTAGACACCTTAGTTACTGATTTATAAGCTTTCACCTAAAATTTGACATCAGTTTGAGGTCTAGATTAAGAGTTATGCTCATTAGCGTAATTAGAAAGCTTTTTATGAATTAAATGGCGTAATTAGCATATAGCCTATCTAAGCCCAATTTTTGATACCAAACTTTTTACCCACTGATATAATATAATATTTTGGGATTTTTGTAGATTTTTATTTATTTTTAGGTTGAGCATAACTTAGAGTTCTAAGTTTATTTCGGTTACTGTCGGTTTTGCCCTTTTGGGCTATAAAATGAGTTTTACAAATCCTTTTGATACCAGACCTTTTTCTACTGATCTAATATGATAAATAAATTATTTTGAGCCTTCTGGAATAATAAAAATATCGGCTTTCCTTTGAAAACCCGGAAATGGCTCCAAATCGTCTTTTAAGTGTTTTTAACGCATAATATGTATTAAAACTATTTTAAACATATAAGGTTTGGTGCCTACTGATATATTCAGTAAATTTTTATATCTTAACAGTAAGCAAAAGTTTTGAACTCAGATTTCCAGTTTTGACCTTTTAGGCTTATGTGAAATTACCAAAATGTCCCTACGGTGCATAGTATGGTTATAATTAATAAATTTCACATATATATGATACCCTACTATTATAACTTGTTTAATTAAGTATATTTACTGATTAAATCAGACCTGTAACTCAGATTACTATTTAAACTCTTTTATAACCTTTTAAATGACCAAAATGCCCTTACGGGGCATAGTTTGAGTTTAAAATCATTTTGGGCATAATAGAAGATATCTTACTGATATCACAACATATTTAAGGCATATTAACCTAGGAAACTTGTATATGACTCTTATGGTTACCCGTTACGCACTTTTCGCGTTTGGATCGGCTTATGTAACTAGTTTGCATATATTAGCCGAAACGGGTCAAACCATATCATTTTTGTCTCAAAATCCACAATGTGTTTAGTTTACCCATATTGTGCAAGTCTCCAAACTTGTCGGGTCTAAATCACATTCTATACCGGTCTTCGCTTTATCATGCCTTTGAACCGTATCTTCCTTTAAAACTAACCGGTCTAAGCTTAGGCTAAATTAAAGACCCGTTAGAAATCTAATTGGTTGTTATAAATCTTCTTTCCAGAATAGGAGACCTGGTAAAAGCTACGTGCACTGGCTTATTGTGATTATTACTTGCAAAGGTAAATACTTTTAACTTATTATCCCTTATACGGGCTTGGGGTACGGTATATAAAATACCGCTTAGTCGGGCATTTGACCTTAATCGTTTGGTGGTTAAGTATTATCAAGATGACCCGTTTAAAAAATTTGGTTTTGTTTGTTTAACGCCTTTGGGAGTTTAATGACCATGTCCCGGATATCCTTGGCATCATTCAAAGAATGGCCACGACCTTAGCACACGGGTGTAGGCGTACACCCGTCAGTGCATTTATAATTAATAAGGTAACCGCCGATACGAGAAAAACTCGCCGCGGGACTATACTATGTGGTGTGTCTATTAATCTTTAACCCGGCATGAACCGGGCTACTGAACGCATAACCGACATGTAATTCTTTTACAAGATTATATACAAATAATTATCCCAAGTTACAAAAATCTTTTATGCCATGTGCATTCAAATCAATTTTAAACATTTTCAAAATGAGTCAGTTAAATTGTATTTACCAGTGTAAACGGACGTATTTTCCCAAAAAGACTAAGTGTAGGTACTACTCATAATTGGTTGGTCTCTCCTAGCATTAAATAGAAGTCTCGCAAGCTTAGATGCCTGAAGTCTGTGAACAAAGTTTCCTCTTTATTTTGATCCGCATGTGGATCTGTTTCGACTGTTTGTGATACTTAATATTACAATATTATTCGGTTGAAATAAATCTATCCTTTGCTTCCGCTGTGCATTTAAATTTGTGTTGTTTGACTATGATGATATCAACTACGTCACGATACTCCTCACCGGGTCCACCAGTAATACGTGGAAATATCGGGGTGTGACACTTCCTGTGGAGGTTGAACTGCCAAAGCATTGTTTGCCAAAAGAGTAATATTCTCTGAAGCATTTGAACGAGAATTTGAGGTTGAAGCACTTATTGTACATATATGAGGTCTTGCGTTGTTTCCTTGTTGAGAGCTGCTTTCTCTATTGGACCTCTCCATCTTAGGCTTCCGACAATCTCATTCATAATGCTCGTAGATGCCAAAATTGTAGCATTTTACCTTTGGCATATCAACGCCCATTCTTGTCTTAGTTTGACCACCTATGAACTTTTTCCCTGTTTTCAAAAGGAATTTCTTCGCTCTTCGAACCAATAATGCCATATTAAGTTGAAGGTCAAGCTCTTCCATTTCATATTGGCCTATTTGGTCAAAATCTTCATCGAGACTTGATTGTTCTACAAGCTTTCCAAGGGCAAAGTTTTCGTAAGCCGTCATGAAGGATGCCAAGAGACCCATGTTTTCTTCGATCATTTTTAAACAGTTTGGATCCAACTTTCGAATGTTAAAGTGTTAGTGCATGCATCTGTCGACTTCGTCTTGTATCGAGTCTTAGTCCAGATAGATTAGATCAGGGCACGTAGATCGAGAAAATAGGAAAGTTTGTATGTTTTAGAAGCTGATTTCGCTCGAACTGCTAATTCCGCTTGAAATGGTTGTGGACACTTTCAAGCGGAATCACAATGTTACTATTCCGCTCCAACTGGTTCGTGTTCCTTTCGAGCGGAATCAACGATACTATATATAGTCATTCTAAGCGAAATCAGTGTAACTTTTGCTGAATTCCATACCGAGGTGCTGCCGGTGTGAGATTTGATTGTAATCAGTGTCAGATCAATACAATCAGTGTTTAAAGTGAAGATTTAGCTGTTTCTACTTTTGTTTCTTGTTTTCCGCACCTGAAACAAAGTAAAACTCCTCTGAACGACTCGTTCGGGTCATCTACACGATCCTACAAGTAAGTGGTATCAGAGCTCAGGAGGAGGAGTTCTCCAGAGAATAGCTGAATTTCATCAAGATTTCTTACTTCTACACCTTCTTTCTTCAACAGGACGAGATTTAACGGTCAAAACCTGATCAATTTTTCACAGACTATGTAAAAAGACATATTAACAAATCCTTGAAAGTTTCACAGCAAAATTCGGACTAAAAGTTACTGAAAATGACCTTCGAATTGATTCCGCTCGAATGGACCTCTAGTGATTCCGCTCGAGTTGTGTGACTGATTCCGCTCCAAGTTGTCTGATTCAGCTTCAAAGTGTTGATTCCGCTTCAGGAGGTTTCTGATTTCGCTCCAGAGTACCAAATTTGAGATTCCGCTTGAAAAGTTCCTAGTGATTCCGCTCCAGTACATCGAATCAGAGATTCCGCTCCAAAATACTTGTGATTTCGCTCCAATTTACAAATAGTAGATTCCGCTTCAAATTTTTGTTTGATTTCGCTCCAGACTATCAAATTTCAGATTTCGCTCCAAATTGAATTTTGGTGATTTCGCTCGAGAAGGGTTGTTTGCTATTTCACTTAAAACAACTGTTTTTGGAATACGTGCTAATGAAAAATGGATAACGATTTTTACAATGCGTTCGCTACTCCGTCTACTCCGGCTGTCATTGCTCAAGCCATGAATTTGGAAAATGAAACAGGAACTACCCCAAAACCCCTGAAACTAATGAGCATTGAGGAGTATTACGGATGGAAAGATCGGTTCGAAAACTGGGTTCAGGCAAACCATTTGAGGTCATGGGAGTGTATTTTGAAGAAGTATGTCTTGCCACGGACTGATTTACAAGTTGAGAAAGCTATATCTGAGTTTACTGTTCAAGAACGGGATATATACAAAGCCGAGAAGATGATGATCAGTCTATTACAACAAGCCATCAAAGAAGATATCTTCATATTGCTTCAGCACGACAAAACTTCAAAGTCAATCTGGGATGCTCTACGTATCAAGTTTGAGGGTAGTGAACATATGATTAAGAGCAAAAAGGCACTTCTCAAGAAAGAGTTTGATCTGTTCACAAGTTTACCCGGGGAAGATACCAAGAAGCTGATTGAAAGATACTGCCACTTGGTGCGATCCATGTCGATGCTGAGTATAACAAAAGATCGTGAAGAGTGGGTAGACAAGTTAGCTGATGCGTTACCGCAAAAAGAATAGGGAACTTACTTGATGATTTTGAAAAACACTGGGGTTTATGATGGGTTGACAATTTCTCAGTTCATCGAGAAGATTGAGGGTCAGGATTTGGAACAGCAGAAGATCGCAAGGATAAACAGTCCAAGTGGTCAACAGGATGTAAAAATATACTACAAAGGTAGTATTCCAGAAGCAGAAAGAAGCCCGAAGATCCAAACTGCATTTAGTGTTAGAGATTCAACAGAAAAAGTTGATCAGAGTTCAACCAAAAGCAGTAGTTTTTCTTCTTATCCAAGTGTTAATCTGAAAGATTCAACTACAAGCTTTCATTCTCAGAGTACGAAAACTGGAAATGGTTATGTGATCCAGTG
Organism: Helianthus annuus; assembly: GCF_002127325.2. Lineage (NCBI taxonomy): Eukaryota > Viridiplantae > Streptophyta > Magnoliopsida > Asterales > Asteraceae > Helianthus > Helianthus annuus. Next base: position 98,378,305 of record NC_035441.2, read on the forward strand.
CAACATTGCTTTGAATCTTCCAGACGGCCAAAGTTTCTCTGAAGAAGTTGCGAAAGATCACATGGCTCTACTTGGTTCTGTATTGCTATCTTATGAAGGTTTAGTGGCTGGGAGGATCGGAAATCCTACGCTTACAAAGGAGGATTACGATCAGATAGACGCCGAAGAGATGGAACTGATGGACATTAAATGGTGTCTAGCTAGTGTTCTTAGACGAGCTGAAAAGTTCAAGCTGATTACTAGGAGAAATGATTTTCTTGATGCACATGTTTCCACTTTAGGTTTTGATAAATCTAAAGTTACTTGTTTTCGATGCAGGGAGAAAGGGCATTTCAAGAGAGAGTGCAAGAACAGAGAAGCCAGTGATGTGAAGAATCCATTCGGAAAAGACGACTACTACCGGAAAGCCATATATCAACAAGTTGGTCAACAACAACAGCAAGAACCATAGGTGGCTCATGGTAGAAAAGTGATAGAGGATTCAAAGAGAGCATGTTTGGTGGATTTTAATTGGAACAAATACATAGCTCCCGAAAACAAAGTATGCTTAGTCAATCAGGATGACGAAAGGTTACCTGAAGGTTTCAGTTGGGATATGTTTGTTGATGAAAAAGGAGAATTTAAAGCGTTAATTGCTAAGATTGTTAAAGAATCAGGTATGTTTGCCACATAGATGAAGTCTATTGGTGAGACTGTGAAGAATGTGGAGGAAGAGTCTGTTGCATTAGATGAAAGCTTACAAAGTGATGAAAGTTCAGAAAAGGAAATTGTATTTGATCAAACACCATCTGATACTAGTTTATCGGATGATAGTTCTGAAAAATCTGTAGAGTTTGATCAGTCGCCAACAGATGACAGTAGTGATGATGAAGAAGAAAAACATATTAACATTGCAAAATCTCATCTTTCTCCTGAAAGTTTTCATTTCTATTTTGTAGATCGATTGGAGAAGCTGAAGGAAAAACGAGCTACAAAAGAACAAAAAGAAATGAAGATTGAAAGTGATGCTGAAAAGGATGAGATTGTTCAACATGAAGAAGTTAAAGTTGCTGCTGAAAAGACTGATCACGTGAAAGAAGAAGAAAAGGTGACTGAAGCTGAGAAAGTTATTGAAGTTGAGAAGATTATAGAAGTTGAAAAGATAGTTGAAGTCATCAAGCCATGTTCAAAGTGTCTTGAACCTTGCAAAGAATGTGCAGTCAAAGACGAGAAGATGGCTGAGTATGAGCAGATGAAAGAGCAGTTATTGTTCAATCTCAACTATGTGAAAGAATCTTATGATGTCTTGAACAAAACAGTAACCGGTCTTCAAAAGACAAATTCTGAGAGAGAACAAGCACTAACGATGATGAATGCTGTTATGATAACAAAACAGAAAGCTATAAATTTCTACATCGAAGAAAGTGCTAAATGGAAGCAAGAGTTGGAAACTAAGAAGATAGAGAATGAGAGAATCAGACGTTTAGTGCATAGTTACTCTAGTTCTGATTATCTTATTGATAGAATTTATCCAACTGTTGCAGGTATGGAAGCTTTCCAAGAGGACAAGCCAAAGAAGAAAGATAGTGGTAAGAAACCGACTGTTAACTATAACAAGTGTCCGCCTCCGATCTGGGAAGGGTATTCTCCTAGAAAACCAAACGAGGAGCAACTTGAAAAGGCAGTCAATATAAAGCTAAAAACCGATACACCTGATGAATTACCTAAAAACATTGACGTTACTTACACATCGTCTGACACTGATCATGAGTCTGAGTTAATTAAAAAGGTGGTCCATCAGGTGTTGGATACTGATGAGGAGTCTGAGTCAAAATCTGAGTCTGGAGGTTCAAGTTCGTCAGTCAACGGTCCAAAATCGTCGGTTAAACGGTCTTATAGTAAAGAATTTTTGTTATTAAAAGCAAATTTAGATGATGAAACATTTGAAGTTGCAACACTTTAAATGATTCTGACAAATTATACTCTGACAAAGAGTTTCCAATAAGAAGTATTCGGTTTGACATGATCAAAAAGGTTTTCAAAATGAAAGAAATTAATATTTCTGAAAAAAAAGATTTAAATCTTACTGGAAAACCTAAAAAATACACTTCAAGAGTTCAACAACGTTTAAACAAGAAAAAAGGTTACAGTTCTGGTTCTGGTTTTCAAAAGAAACCAAACCATAAAGGTAAGCTCAAAAAGAAAGGTCTTGGTTTTATTCCACCAGAAAATTATAAAAATGAGAAAAATTCTAAAACAAAAACAGAATTTGTTTCAGGTGGAAGTGCTGAGGATGAACAGAAGAAACCTTTCTGGAAACAATCTAACCAGGAGTTTCTTGCTGAAAAGAAAAGAAAAGGAACTGGAGTGTTTCATCCGAAAGAAACTCGAACCTGTTTCAAATGCAATGAAGTTGGTCACATTGCATGGAACTGTCCTAAAAATACTACATCTAAACAGGGAGTTTCAGAAAAACTGAAAGAAATAGTGGTTGATGTTGAACCACCAACCGAAAAGTTCAGAATTTTTGAAAATTCAACTTATGAGGTTGGTGAATGTTCTAAAAAGAATTTTTACAAAAGGAAAGAAAAGAACAACCAAGTGTGGGTTGTCAAGAAGGTTGATGAGAAAGTCGGCGATGAAACTGGTTCCACAAAGCCAGAAGTGCCACATGTTGAGAAAAAGAAAGAAAAATCTGTGTATTCAGTGAATGATGATGAATTTCCATCACTGAAGTTTGAACAAGTTAAACAGAAAGTTGGTAAAGTTGAGATCTCAGATCAGTTTTATTCTGAGAAAACCGAGTTTGATGTCGAGAAAACATTCAATGGGAATGTTAAGAAAATTTTTGGGAAAATGCTTGATGGGAAAGTTAAAGGGGTTAAAGATTTTTACGCAACAAAGAAAGCAACTTTTAACCCAACTGAACAAGAGCTTAAAGAGCTAAAAACACCCAAGGTTGGTCAGACTTGGGTGGAAATTCTTTTCCCTTGAACATCTGACTATGCCGGAGATCCCAAGTTTGTATTGTGGTTCAGGAATCGGCATCATTCTTGTTAAATAGGTTTTGTAAAAAAATTGAAAATTGTTGTAATTTTACAGGTTGAAGGACTATGCCGGAGCTTCCAGGTTGGTAAGTGCGAAGCAGGAATCGGCATCTTGATTGGTAAAATGGCTTGTGTAGAGGTTTATTCCTACATGAGATACAAGTGTTTTACTTACAAGTGGTACAGAAGTTGATTCTGGCAAAGTGATTCGTCAAGGTCATTAGTTTGAACTTGATGTAATCCTTATACAAGTGGTAAAAAGATGAACAAGATGATGAACCGTAACCTACAAATGATAAAAACAAATTCATTTTCCGGAAAAATCATTTTGATTAAAACAAACTTAAGTGTTTTGAAATCTTAATGAGAAAATAGTTTGTTGAAAAAGGGAGTTCTGATTGTTTATGCCAAATGGATGGCGATTTGAGGTGATTTGATATCGGTTGTCATGTTTCTGTACAGTTTGTTTTCAATTTTCTTTAATGTGTTTGCATTTTAGGGGGAGTAGAAAATTTCAGAAAATCTAAAAACATTAGAAAATTAGAAAAATACAAAATCATGATAAAATCAAAAACGAGTTTTGTTGTATAAAAGAGGAAATGATAGTACATCAGTGGACTGTCACAACATGCTAAAGAAATGAAAAGTAAAATGTGATAAACAATCTCAATGTGGATATGTCAGTAGGTTTTACACATTTAGTAAATTGTGACGAGATATAAACCTAAATTCAAACTTGCTTAATTCGTGGGGAACAACTTCTTGGATATATAGGTAACCCCTGAAATCTTGTTTGAAAGGTCCCTCTTTCTGAGATACTAGGTCTTTATACTCAGTGATATCTGGGGTATTATCCCAGGACTTCTGCTGAATGGAAATTCTGACCTAGTCCCCGTATAATACTTTCTGCAAATGCTTTGAAATATAAGCTCGCCCTCAGCAAATTGATGAAACAATAAAATTGATAGCCATTGCTGTTGAAACAAAAGATCCTCTAAAGGGGACACACCAAAAGTCGAGCCGTCATCTCTCTGCTGAACGGAAGTTCTGACCTGAGCTCTCACGGTTTCGCACCTAACCCCTTTACAGATATCATCTGTGGTATACTCACCTGTAAGACTGAATATTGGGATCTGGATACGGGAGTATATTCAAGTAGTGGGACACGCGAATAAGTTTAAGTATCTAAAACATTAATATTGTATCTCGGATCAATTGAACTTTGTGTGAAAATTTAAGTGGACAAATATACTGACAATCTAGGTGAATTGTTTATATCTAAAATGAAATGAAGCTTAACGGTGTTGGTGATATATCTCAAAAACTGATATGATCCTCTTACACAAACTCACAAAAAAATATTATCTGTAAATATTTCTTTACTGCATTGCTTTATAATCAAAAATCCAAAAAGATTTTTAGTGTGTTTTAGCATAAATTTTGAAAAATACAAAAAGATTTTCGACAACTGGTGTTAAATTGCTGATTTTCAAAATTCTGAGTGCTAAACATGATGACAGTTTTGTGAGGGAGAGTCTGTGTTCTTAAATGAATATGTTGTTAATCAAATTTCCAGTTGGTTCATCAAAGTTTATAGAGTTAATTTTGAGAAGGAGTCTGAGATAGTGCATGTCTCTATGTTTGAAATGAATTAAATGAGGAATTTATTTTGAGGTAGAGATTGTGCAGATAACCTGAGCAGGAGGAGATCTAGGTTACGATCTTAGAACAGCATCAGAGAGTGTTTGAACATGGAAAGCCAGGTTGATTGATCCTGCAAAGCTTATGTTTAAAGAGCCAGGTTCCGATACCTGAAGACTCGGTGGACAAAGGTTGAGCCAGGAAACGATCTTGAACCTGTGAAAGCCAGACAACGATCCTGAAGCAGTTGATGCTGATGAACTTAAGGAATGTCAGCACACTGTTAGGGGAAGTTTGTTGATGCTGATTGAAAGTGAAGCCCAGAGACGGATCAAGACTGAAGTTGCAAAGACTCGACAAGTACGACTCGTCAACATCTGAGGGGGAGTCTGTTAGTGCATGCATCTGTCGACTTCGTCTTGTATTGAGTCTTAGTCCAGATAGATTAGATCAGGGCACGTAGATCGAGAAAATAGGAAAGTTTGTATGTTTTAGAAGCTGATTTCGCTCGAACTGCTAATTCCGCTTGAAATGGCTGTGGACACTTTCAAGCGGAATCACAATGTTACTATTCCGCTCCAATTGGTTCGTGTTCCTTTCGAGCGGAATCAAGACTACTATATATAGTCATTATGAGCGAAATAATTGTAACGATTGTGAATTTCCATACCGAGGTGCTGCCAGTGTGAAATTTAAGCTGTAATCCGTGTTATATCAATACAACAAGTGTTTAAAGTGTATAGCAAGCTGTTTCGTATTCAGTTTCTTGTTTTCCGCACCTGAAACTGTTTCAAACTCCTCTGAACGACTCGTTCAGGTCGATACACGATCCTACATAAAGCTTGTTTCTTGAGACTTCTGACTTCCACCAGATGAATACATTCCCTGACTTGAATTCACGGTACCACTCGAAATATTAGCATTATTGCTTATAAAAGCATGTTGACTTGCATGGTCTTCACTTTGTAAGTATAAGGCAACACCAGCTCCACCATTACTACCCTTATCTACCGGTTTTGTAGTTTTATACAACTAAGGATCCTGAATCTTCTCAAAATCAGATGCTTGGTCTTCCATGTTCCAAGCATATCCCTTCAGGTTTTGCACTACTTCTTCCAAAGAAAGCTCTTCATAAAGAACACCTTCTCTAATCAAGGCCGTATACATGTTCCATTCTCTAGGAAGGCAGCTTAAGAACTTCTCGACTCTCTCAAAGTCAATATAAAGTCCTTCCTGACTACGATCAAGCTCACATAACAGATGATAAAACCTGTTCACGGTGTCATCAGAAGATTCATTTTTAAGGCTTTGAACACAACAAATTGAGTCTTCAATCGCTCTAAACGTCGTTTCTTATATATGGCATTTCCTTCGTAACGTTCAATCATGCTGTCCCATAACTCCTTCGAATTATTTCTCTTGCAAAAAGTATAAAGTATGGATTGCATCAGAGCCATTGTTATCATAGACATGGCTTTCTCTTCACTTTCGTAGAACTTTTTTTGTTCGTCAGTAAGAGCCAAGTAAGTGTCGATACTTAAACTTCGAATCGGGGTAGCTTCACATAATCAAGTTCGTTTATTAAGAGAGGAGGTTTATCATTACTCCCCACTTCAACATGGTGCTTGATATTTTGGACCATCGCTGTCAGATTGTTTTCCATTTTGACAAAGATTGAATGAACAGAAAGTTCACAGTATGTTTAAACAGTAGGTTTAGCTTTAAAAAGTTTTTAAGTCCAATGGGTTCGGAGACAAAAAGGTTAACTTGGAAGTACGGAGTGAAAAGTCCGGAGAATATTAGAGTAAGGAAAACCCGGATCACATTTATATCACTAACTCGGACCAAACCAAACTTATCTTAAAATCGGAAACAAACAAACTCGGAATCTAAACAAGCAAACCCTTAAACTCGGAACAGGTTAAATCCGGATGATATAGAAGCTGTAAATACGAAAAAAGTTAAACTCGGAAACAATTTAAAAACAAAACCAGTAATCCGGAAATTTTAAACTAACTCGGAGCAAATCAACAAATCAAAACAAATCCGGAATATACTATAATCCGGAAATCAAACACAACTCCGGAAATAACACAAATCCAGAAGACTATATAGAGTCAGTATCTGGACAAGGTAATCCATAATTGACGATAACCTGCTTCCGGATATCTCCTAAGTGTGACTTCACACAAGATCACCAATAATCTGGAAACACAAATAGTAACACAAACTCGGAGAAAGCTTTTAAAAGATCAAACACAGAATATTTTACCAACCTTCAAAAAACCCAACAAGATCTTCAAAAACCTCTCTAAAAAACCCAGATGATGATCTAACCTAAAACTCTAACCTTGTCAAAATCCATCATCAATAATCAGTAAAACTAATAACAAATGATGAAAAAACACAAAAATTCAGCGAACAAACACTAAAACCCAATCAAAATGAGTTTTTCTCACTCTAAACCTTCAAAACCAAAAACCTACAGTAGTATAAGCATTCTTTATACAGAGCCCGCTTTGATACCACTTGTAAGGTCTCCTAATCCACTCTCGGTTAAGGATCTTGCTCAAACACGAACACGAGGTATGCGAAATCCACCACGTGACAACCACTATAGAGATTTGGACAAGAAAGAGTAGCAGAAGATGATCTAAGAATACACGGAGTATTCTCATAGATATGACGTCACACATAGTAGCAGCCGCCAATGCACACACAATGATTAGGGTTTTCTTGCAAAGGAAACTTTCCACAAAAGAAATGATGTCTTGTCATTAGTCCATTAAGGTATTTATACAAGACATATCCGGACACACATGTCTGGTTAACATAACAAGGCCCAAATCCCAATAACCACTAAACTTGGACTGAGTATAAGACTCAAGTCCGGACTTAACTACATAAAGCACAAAATCCGGATTAGGGAACTATATACCCTAATCCGGAAATACATAAACTCAGACATATCTTAGTAAATTCGGACATATTAGATAAACTCGGACTAGACATATTTGTTCATTACAAGTTTCATTAACTATGGAAATCCAGCACTTATCACACAAGTGCATTTACACTTTAAAATCGCCTCTTCCCTTCCATTTGTTTCAGACAACCTAATAAAACCAAAGGCGTTACATCCGCGTCTTTCTTGTGCAAGACGTAAACATCTTCAAGATTCACCACTGGAAAGCCTTCCACAGCCGGTCACTATCACACCCCAAGGGAGATTCCCAATGAAGAATGTCGTAGTATTGGCTATAGCCTCTGCATCAAACACTCTTCTATATGGTCTCCGATCTCAAGAATATGTTTCGTTCTCCTTGTAAACAAAAACTTGTGTGGTTGGCTTCTTTAGTTAGTGGTTTTGGCGGTTGTAAAGAAATACTTGTGTGATTGGCTTCTTTGAAAAAGTGACCAATCTCAAGAACATGGTTCGTTCTCCTTGTAAATAAAAATACATTCTTCAAAAAACTCGACCAATATGAATACGAAAGAAATTTTGTAGGGGGTATAACTGAACCAGGAAGTTGGTTAAAGCAATACTTTTCTCTTATACAACCTAAAGATACATGGTGAAATTCTCACTATAAATCACTTTCTACATTTGCTTGATTTTCTTCCATCCGTTAATGTCCTAGATTTTTTTTTCAAAATATAAAATCACTTAAAAGATAAGTGTATGATATAATATTAAATTTCTACACCTAAATATCATCAAACATACTTCTACACCTAAATATCATCAAACATACACCACTCTTATGGGCAAACACCAAACCTCTAGACAATGTTGAAGTACTCTAGACAATGTTGAAGTAATCGCTAGTCGGGCGGTGGGGTGAAGACTAGCGATTAATCGAGGATTAATCGGAATTAATTTTGATTAGTCAGAGATTGATCAGTGGTTAATCGACGCCTGGTCGAGATTTTTTACAACCATGCCACTAGATGATGGATACTAAGTGGGTCTGTCTCTAAAGGTGATATAAGCTCAAAGCCGTTATAATTTGCAAGAGTTCAATGCCCGGATAGTCTTTAGTTTCTAACTTTCTAAAATTACAGCTATAATCCCTAACTTTTTAGTTTGCATTCCCGGATAGTCCCTATGCCTAATATTAGTTAGTTTTCTTGAGGATGTGAAATGACAAAAATACCCTTACTGTTAAATTTATACTAAAAAGTTGAAAGAAAAATACTTGTAACCAATCTATCCACTTCATCTTCATCTTCCCCACGACCCAACGGTCCCAACCCATCAACATCTAGGACATATGTATATGTATGAAAAAAAAAAACCATAAGAACCTTCGATTATATCTGATGAAGTTATATTAGTTTTGATCATGTTTCTTTGTCTTCATTTGTTGTTTTATTTTACCCGTTCCATTTTAGCCTCTGACATAAATTGTTGAATACACCATTGCCACTATCACCATCTTTGTGCATGTAGGTACAACTCAAAACTTGCAAAGTGAGCCAAGTTCCCAGTTAGCCTTATGTTATAACCATGGTCCATGGATTAAGTTCAAGAATGAGTGGGCCAACCTCCGAGGCCCATTTACGGTTTATGCCATTTCAGATAGCAGACCAATTAACTAATCAAGTCCTAATCCCCAAAAGTCCAATTGTTTAGGACCCATCCCAAATTCCCAATTTTAAAATACTGAGTTTCCACTAACAATTTAATGATTACTTTTTTTCATACTATTTTTTTCATACTATTATTGTATTGTTGTATTTTCGTTTATTTTTCCTAATATACCAAATGACACTGTCAGCAACCATATAGCAGCTAGTTTTCGGATCAAAATTATAACTAACTAGAATTAAGCTTTCACGCGTTGCAGCGGGGGCGTAGAACCATGCCAAATAGCACCAATGTCAAAGCACCGCTAGTGGCCATCAACACTGAAGTTGCGGCGTGCTAATGCGAAAAAATTAGACCGAAACGTAAAATATAGAAAATAATAACCAAGTTGATGTAGGACCCGTGCGTTGTGACGAACTTGTCAAACGGGAAAAAATAGACATAAAAACATTGAACCACACACGCACGTTGCGTTGTGTTAACTTGCAAGTTTACACACGAACATTGCGTCGTGTTAACTCGCAAAATTTATAACGAAACATGGGCAATTCAAGTTGAAAGTGAGACAGTTGTGAGGTAAACTTGCATTGTGTTAACTTGCAAGTTTACACACGAACATTGCGTCGTGTTAACTCACAAAATTTATAACGAAACATGGGCAATTCAAGTTGAAAGTGAGACAGTTGTGAGGTAAACTTGCAAATATGAAAAGTTTTGGGTTAAAAGTAAAAAAAAAAAAAAAATTATGAGGTTAAAACTATAAAAGATTAAAAAGCTTTAGATTAAAAAGTAAATAAAAACAACTTGTTTGAAAAATCCCCAAAGCTTAAAGTATAACATCATGATGCATATTAAGGTTGTTAATTTATAGTATGTAAATGTAAATGTAAATATTAGAAGTATTTACTATTTGGTTGTTGGAGTGAGGGGTGGGGGTGGGGGTGGGTAAGGGGCAAGAAGGGAAACTGTCAGAGAGCACCCAATTAGTAAGCCAAAGCCATCAAGCTCCTACAACAATGTCATAAATTAAACATAGAGTTGCATGAAGCCCCGGCCTAACAGCAAAAAGGCCCAATTTAATAAAAGTTACATAAGCCCATTATTCACTTGTAAACTTTTTTTAAATAAAATAAAATATTTGGTTTTGTGAGGTGTATGATTTTGGTGAAAAATACCTTGCCTTTGTTATATAAAGCATAGAAAATACAAATTACATGCATGAATATAAATGTAAAGATAACACACACATGCATATATTATATATACACCCATGCTATGATCCAAACTATGACCTCATTTTGATAGTTAATAATTCAAACTGATAATTTGAGTTAACTTTCATTTTCGTCTCAGTGGTTTGATGAAAATTGCCACTTCAGTCCAAAACAAATTTGTATAAGTTTCATCCTCAACATTTTTAAAATGTGTCACTTCAGTCCAAAAAGATAACGCCTTGCGCCAGTTCCGTCCTCAATGTTTTTAACGGGCGTTATCTTTTTGGACTGAAGTGGCACATTTCGAAAATGTTGAGTATAGAACTGGCGCAATTTTTTTTTTTTTGGACTGAAGTGGCTTTTTCCACCAAGTCACAGGGACAAAAACGGCAGTTAACTTCGATAATTCTATAAATAACACATGGTAATGCAAGTAAAAGTTAGAAATGTCATTTATTACATAGTCGGTATTAGTGAATTGTTGTTGAGGTTATTAAAATCTAATATGCGTATTTTATACTTTGACTTTCGTTTTCAAATACTAAAAATAATAATATTTATATTGTAAGATAATTTTTTTGTAGGGATTAGGGAAGATTTAGGACTTTCTGAGGTGTGGTCGGTTATGGCAAAGGGGCACACACGGTTTCGCCGATTTTGTTTTTGTCGCGTACTCCGCTTAAAGTAAATAGAGGTAATTAAACTATGGATGTATTGTTCTAGTTGAATTGTTCAAGTAAATAGAGGTTGTGCTTGTAGCACTGTAGAATAACGGATATTCTCATTGATTTATACTGTCGAATCTTAATTATTAATAAACCGATGCAAAAGTATCTCTTTTAAAAAACAACATATTTTCTTAAGAGTTTCTAAAAGTACATATTAGAGTTAAATGCAATTTTAGTCCCTGTTATTTGAGACATTTTGTCAGTTTAGTTCAAATTTTTCATTTTTCGCTTGTAGGTTCAAAAAGCTTTCACCGTTGTCATTTTAGTACACTGGGTTAACTTCATCCATTTTTTCTGTTGACGAGAAGGGTAATTCGGTCATTTTATATGTAATTCTGTTAACTAGATGGGCAATTCGGCCATATATAATAACCGAATTGCCCTTCTCGTTAACAGGAAAAAAGGATAAAGTTAACCCTAGTAGACTGAAATGACAACGGTGAAACTTTTTTGAACCCACGGACGAAAAATGAAACCTTTAGACTAAACTGCTAAAATGGCTCAAAACACGGGGACTAAATTTAACTCTATATATTAGTAATGTATTTATGCTAGAACTCTTTAGAACTATGGTATGCAAGTAAGTGGTCTCTTAACCATTGATTTTTAGTTTCCAACATAATAAAATCTAGAAGGTGGGACGGGAGATGGTGGAAGAAAGTGGAGACGTAATAGAAACGATTAGTGATAGATTTCATCATCATTCACACTAAGTCAACATTTTCTTGTGAAAGGAAAGTCATTGTTCAACTTGGATCATCACCTAGTAAATGAAACCTTTGGTAAGTACACACCATAGGACGCTAACACATGTTTCGACCTTAGTGATGATATTCCTTTGTCGATTGAGGTTTACGAAATTAATGTTGAAGTACTTACCCGCCCAATTGGGACAAAGAAAGCTAAGGCTAAGGCCGACTCATCAAAAGGTAAAGTTGAAGATGAAGTCATGCCTAGAATTAATAATTTGTTCAACAATAAAAGTGATTGTAAATTATCAATTCAATGTGTCCAATGGGGCGAATACAACTAAGGATAAGGATGACTCGTTAAAATCCTCTATAGGGATACAAGCTATATAGACTTGAAACGTATGCATACCATAATAGACGGTGTGCCAAAATTATAGCAAACTATGAGTTTTAAAAGTACTCGAGTAAAATGCAATTTGCGTTCCTGTGGTATGAGTGAAACATCAACTTGAGTCCCTAAATTCTTTTTTTGCTTTTTGAGCCCCTGAACTTATAAATTCATAACACTTTGCGCCCCTCCGTCAGTTTTTCGTTCGTTTTACTGTTTAAAAATTGTGAAATGTCCTTTATACTCTTAATAATGCAATTTGCGTCCCTGTGGTATGAGTGAAACATCAACTTGAGTCCCTAAATTCTTTTTTTGCTTTTTTGAGCCCCTGAACTTATAAATTCATAACACTTTGCGTCCCTCCGTTAGTTTTCCGTCCGTTTTACTGTTTAAAAATTGTGAAATGTCCTTTATACCCTTAATAATAAACAGAACTAAAAGTGTCATTTGGCAAAAATTCAAAAAAAAAAAAAAAAAAAAAGAACCAGCGCCTTCCTCTTGTTTGAATTTCCGGCGAATCGGAATCCCTTTTTCCACACACTTTCGGTCTGAAATTTTTGGGTCCAATCTTTATCTTCATCTCTATCGCATAAACTTACAAGTTTCATCCTTGGATTGATGATAACCCCTAGACCTCCAAATTTGAAACATCCATCTATATCCGTTTATCTCCGAATACGCATATAAATATTCGATCATAGGTCTCATTCCAACTCTAATTCAGCTCTAATTCTTCTCTGCGATCTCTCTCTACTTCGCCGGAAAACTTATATCTCTGGTTCATTCTTACCAACGAGCTCTTCCAGGTTAGTGTTGTTCGTTATGTTCCATATCAGTCACTATATCTACAAAACCTTTCATCACAGTAGTAAGTGAGCAGTGTTAGTATATTTCTATTGTATTGTAATGTAATCAGTAGTTAGTGAGCAGTGCTTGTAATAGGTTAGTTGTTAAAGGTTGTTAGGAGGTTAGATGTCACTTTCATTGTGAGTCAGAAAAGATGCCACAGTGGTTTGCGTGTGCCTATAAATAGAACAGTACCCTATACTGTTCTATTAGCTCTTTCACCACTTGTCTTCCTGCACGAACAATTCTCTGTGAGCTCAGGCTGAGGGGGAGTTTGTACCACATGCATGCAAAGTTGTAATCAGTGATTGGAATAAATTTAATCATTTGGTTCAATGTTCAAACATGTATGTTGAAAGCATTTCTCCTGATTGATTGTGTGCAAAGTTTAATTCCATTTTATTTCCGCTGGAATTACTTATTCATCTTCATTAATTTCTAAACAAAAACACAATAAAAAAGAAACTCAGATCCTAACACACAATAATACCAGATACAACAATCACCTAGCGTTAACTGTTTGACTGGCTCATACAGTCAAACAGACGGAAAACTGACGGAGGGACGCAAAGTGTTATGAATTTATAAGTTCAGGGGCTCAAAAAAGCAAAAAAAGAATTTAGGGGCTCAAGTTGATGTTTCACTCATACCACAGGGACGCAAATTGCATTTTACTCGGGGTTTTTAGAAGGGAATATATGCCAAAAGACGATCTTACCCCTGGGTCAAACAGTCAAACAGATGGAAGGCGAATACGATATTGGGATTTTTTCCTGGAACCCTCATTGGTAAGTGCTACAAGATCTCGTGCATTGGTGACGGAGGGACTCAAACTGTTATGAATTTATAAGCTCAGTGGCTCAAAAAACCAAAAAATGAATTTAGGGGCTCAGGTTGATGTTTCACACATACCAAAGAGACACAAATTGCAATATTGTAACACTTGATTTTTAATTTTTTGTAATATTGTAATACTTGATTTTTAATTTTCAAATTTCAAATGGTATCTCTCCATTTTTAATAATACTTTTTAAAGATATTTGGTTATATTATAAAATATGAAATTAAAAGACAAATAATTTTATTGAAAACATCATATGTAAATTTTTTTTTTGATAAACTTCTAATCATTTTGATTGTTTTTCTAGTCCTTACGTAGATATGCTATGATCCGAAAAGCTTAATGATGGAAGCGATCGATCTCTCTTAACTTTAACGTTTGTTAATACAACAAGAGTATGGCAAGTGGAAGGTTTAGAATCCACTCTGGCAGATAGTTTCTTGATCGGAATCTACAAACAACAAAACATTGGTAGCCTTAACGCGAGAGGTGGCCTCCAGCATTTGGACTCCAGTGTGAGAATCAGTAAAGGGTTCTCTAAGTGTTAAGCATAATTGACAGAATAGTTTTAGAGAGAGAGAGAAAGTGTGTGATATGTGATACCTTTGGAGTTGTAAAGAGACTCCTTTTGCCCTGCAGAAGCCTCCTCGACAGCTCATCTTCCAAATGGGACAATTCTTATCCTCTAAGATGTGTCTTGCACCGGTAGCCTTGCCTATTGATCAATATGGAATAGGATATACATCACATATCCTGGATCAAGTAAAGACTCTAGTTTTCCGACAAGCTACCGCCGCATCCATTTCATGATCTTTTAATAATACCTTCTAAAAGATGGCTCTTTCAAGACGCTGAGCAACAAAGTGTTATTTTGGAAAAACCACCATCATTATTGGAATGTACACACGGTAGAAAACTTATGTCAATCGATCGAGATATGGTATGCCACAAGTGAATATTTACGACTCCACATCAATGTAATGCAAGTGAAGGGCCCACGACAATCACTGACCGCCCAGAATAATCGACTCGTTTACCAAGCAGAGTGTAAGTCTGCTTTGTGTGTCTCGATGTTGCTTCATGTGCTTTTGGACAAAGTCCCATTGCTTTGACTTTGCAACCTCGGGACTTGGTATGTGCACAATAAATGAGCTTCTGGCTGCTAGTTATCAGTGCGACTGCTTCTATCTTCGCTGAGTGGGAGCTTTCGGGCACCTACGTCATCATCTCCCTGGTTATACGTATCTATGCTATAAATATAGGTGCTTATGACTTAATGAGATGTTATCCTGGGGACTTGAATGATTTGGGGTATGTGCCTTAACCTTCTGTTTGTTGAAACAATTGTGTGTGGTTCATGCAGGGGAACTATAAGTCCCTTTTTTATAGTTTCTTGTTGTGGCGTATTTATGCTATCAGCTTGGTTGACCATGTGGGAAGTTGTTAGGTAATAAAAGGGGAAGCTAGAAACTATAAGCTTAATGTGTTGCTAGATGGCTAGGAGCTTGTTGGTGGAAGCTACTAGCTATGAGTAGGACAGGCGTGTGAAAAGTTCAATTTTACTCTTTGTATCGTTTCTTCTTCCCTTGTTCCTTTCCACTTATCCCACTTGCACATGCAAGTTGTACTGGGTGGTGTGGAATCTACTGATGGGACGTCGCATTAGGGAAGGGGATCATTGCCCTAGCCTAGCCTTTCCAACCTGAAGCTGTTTTCCTCACCTTCCATCTATCTTAAAAATGTGGGGATTCAAATTTTGAATTAATGATCCCTATATATAATCTTGTAACCGCCTTCACTTATTCATCTTCTTCCATTTTCACACTTTGCAAAATCCTTTGGTTATTTCGCACTTTTCTGGCGATACATTTGCAACTCTATGAATTGGTAAGTGTTTTTTATCCTTCCCTAGTTTGTAATGGCTTCGAGTTCAAGAAAAGATATTGGTATTCAGGTTTCAAAACTTACCCAGTCTGATGTCAATCAGCTTTGTTCTGATCATAGCATTGACTCTTCGCTTGAGCCTACCGCCCCTGGGAAGGTTACAGCGAACAAGTGTCACATAAGTAAGGTTGTTTTCTATGCCCAAATTTTAGAACAATCAGACCTACGTTACCCTTTTATGGACTTTTTTCTGGAAGTGTTGAAGTATTACTGTTTATCCCTTGGTCAGTTAGTCCCCGTTGGGGATATCGGGCCTTCGTCGAAAAAGCCGAAGATTAGCGAGGAGCCTGAAAAGTTTCTTCAATGTCTATTCCTACTAATGTTGCTTCTCTATCTTTTGTAAGAGTTAAGACTACTAGTCTTTCTGCCGAAGATGGAGGCTTTGATGATGACTTAGGTGGTTTGTATGATGACCTTCCTAAGGCATCTGTCGTTGCTTCTAGTGAAGTTGCTTCTTGTGAATATGCTAGTGGTGAAGTTGTTGGGTGGTTCGAGCTCTGGTTGAAGTTTGGTGTTGTTCTTTTCTATGTTTTTTTATCGTTGCTTTTCTTATGTAAAGCCTTATTAGTTTTTGTGCCCCTTAAGGGCTAGATTTGTATGGATCTCGTTTGTCGTATAGAAGCCGCCTTATTGGGTGTTTGGCCTCTTTATGCTTATGATTGTGCCTTTTGTTGATGTGTTATGAAACATTTGTATGTCTTTCGCATTGGGAAGTTATACTTAGCCGTCTCAGGTTATTTTTGGTTTACTTCTTTTTTTTATCGTGTTTGCCATGTCTCTTCTATCAAACTAAAACCAGATGCCGCATTCATCTTGAATTAATTATGTTAGGAAGAACTGATGCAATCCTTGTCTCTTTTCTAGTCCACACCTCATATTTTTGTGTGGTATAATGTACATAGACTTGTAGCTTCTTGCTTCTCGCATGTGGAGCAGATTTGGTGTGAGGTGCTCCCTCTTTCATTGAGTTATGTTTTATTTTTAAATCCATGGAGTAGTATTGTCTTAGGCACTCAACCTTTATATAAGAAGGTATAGTGCCTTGTTTCCTGCTGAGCAATATGGCCTAGGAGCTCAACCCTTTTGCATAGGTAGATATAATGTCAAATCCCATGGAGCCTGGTTAGGAGGAGCTTACCCTGAGGATAAGATAACAAGATTGTGTTTAACAAAGTGCTACTGATGTTTCATTAAACTTATGTAGCCAAACACAAGCTCATTCATATTATATTAGTAGTTCGTCGACTAGACTATGAATTTTTGTAGGTGCCTCCCATTCTAGTGCTTTAAGACCTTTTGCCCATCTAGGGTCTCAAGCTTGTAGGAGCCTCCTTGGTGAGCTTCACTTATCACATATGGGCATTCTTAACTTAGGCCCATTTCCGCCAGATTTTCTAGCTTTCTGGCTTCATTGTTTCAGAGTACCATGTCGCCCGGTTTAAAGGTTTCTTTACGAACTCTTGTGTAGTATCTGACGAGGTAGAGTGTGAGTATAATTTTTGATATATTTTTAGCACTTTTACTCGTTTGTCAAGCTTTAAATTTATAAAACATGATATAACACTATCACTCTCTACAACACATTAGGGCAAGTGCACCCATCGTTGGCGTAGTATAGTGATGGTAAGATACCGAGGTCGTTCAAAGACACAAGAGCTTTTAATATCGGAATATCGTCAACGTCTAATCTAACCAATTTTTTGAGAAAAGATGTTTAGTAATAAAAATTAAAAAGAAATTAAAATATTAAAAAGAAATAATAGAAAAAGATAGAATCACTTGGTTCTGACTCCTCTTTTACGTATCCTTAGATGATTTCCGCACTTTGGGTTTTTTAAGAGATTATCTTAGTTATAGTCGCATGTCTCTCTTTTGGAGGCAACGCTACCCTCGACCATATTCGTCTGACTCGGCAGGGATACAATCCCACAAGGCCTGAATATTGGAAGATAATTATGTAAGTTAGTAATACAAAATGTGGCACATCTCTCTTTTAGAGGCAACGCTACCCTCGGCCATATTGGTCTGAGTCAGCAGGATACAGTCCCACAAAGCCAGTTTAAAGTTTTAATAGTAGTTTATTTATAAAGGATTCAAGTCATTCTTACTTCCCCCGATTTGATACTTTCTACCTCAAGAGAAGTCCTAATAAGCTTGAATCAAGTCATCGCAAGAGCTATACACTGAACAAGCCAAGAACTTTACCCAAACCAACCTTCTAACCCCCTTCCAGGCACTTAACGTGCTTTATATAGACCGTAAAGACACGAATGAGTGAATCAACAAAACATGAAGAGATGATAGAATAATGTTCACTTTCAATATAAAAAACAAGTTATTAAAGTTATTAACATATACCCAAATAAAAAGTTAACCAAAGCTTGGAAATCAAAAGTAATACATAAAAGATTAGTCTTCACCAAGTGATGTAAGAAGTTAGCCAAGCATGACCTTTGTTTGACAAACCAACCTTCTAACCCCCTTCCAGGCACTTAACATGCTTTATATAGACCGTAAAGACACGAGTGGTGAATCAACAAAACATGAAGAGATGATAGAATAATGTTCACTTTCAATATAAAAAACAAGTTATTAAAGTCATTAACACATACCCAAATAAAAAGTTAACCAAAGCTTGGAAATCAAAAGTAATACATAAAAGATTAGTCTTCACCAAGTGATGTAAGAAGTTAGCCAAGCATGACCTTTGTTTGACAAAAACTCTTACGATCAATCTTGGATCCCAAGACTACTACACACTCTAAAGATGGATGATGGAGGAATGTGGTGGAGTGGTGGCATGTGTGAGAGTAGTGGTTTGCCAAGGAATGATTTGCAAATGAACCAAGCATCTTATAGCTGGAAACAGACCCTTCACATGGCCCGGTGCCCAGGTGGCACGACCCAGTGTCCTTTTCTTCTCTGTCTTAATTTAATAAGTTGTGTCAGTCCGTATGCACACATGACCCTATGTCAGAGGGCAGGACCTCGTGGCCTTGTACTTGCTGTACTTTGAGAGATTTTGCATATTTGGGAGTTGACCACGTCCCGTGTCCAATAATCATTAACATCCATATTTGTCGGAAGAGGTTTTGACCGTCGGGATCAAACGGTCCTGTTTTCTAGAAACTGGTGATAGACACGGCCCCGTGTTGCAGCCTATGTCTGGCAGAAAACAGATATTATCTTACTATAACGAGGCACAGTCTCGTGTGTGATCAGGCACGGCCCGTGCTGAACCTGCAGAAAGTGAAAAAAATACAGAAAAAGAAGAAAAACCTACAAAAATTCAAGAAGATTAAAAATGATTAGGCCGTTGATTTTAATTTTTCTTATAATCCTTGTGTCCCCGGCAACGACGCCAAAAACTTGAGTGGTAGAGTGTGAGTATAATTTTTTATATATTTTTAGCTCTTTTACTTGTTTATCAAGCTTTAAATTTTTAAAACACGATATAACACTTTCACTCTCTGCAACATGTTAGGGCAAGTACACCCGTCGTTGGCGTAGTATAGTGATGGTAAGATACCGAGGTCGTCTAAGGGCACAAGAGCTTTTAATACCGGAATATCGTCAACGTCTAATCTAACCAAATTTTTGAGAAAAGATGGTAAGTAATAAAAATTAAAAAGAAATTAAAATATTAAAGAGACAATAGACAAGATAGAATCACTTGGTTTCGACTCCTCATTTACATATCCTTTGATGATTTCTGCAATTTGGGTTTTTTTAACAGATTATCTTAGTTATAGTGGCATGTCTCTCTTTTGGAGGCAACGCTATCCTCGACCATGTTGGTCTAAGTCAGTAGGGATATGTGACAACTCGTATTTCAGAACCTGTTTTTGTGTTTAATGTAACGTGTATGAACTCTATGTGACTAATTTATGTGTTGGTTTAAATGAATGAATGTTACGTGTTTTGTGTATATGTGTAATGTATGTATGTAATGTATCGCACAAGCCCATTCGGGCCACACCGCTCGTACTCGAAACCACAAGCCCCATGATGGGTTCGGCCCATTCCAATTGTTGCGCATAACCTCATGAGGAGGGAGTATACTCCTCATTACTTGCAAAACACAACACACATCAAACCCTAGTTCTCTCCTCTCTCTCTCTCTCGAAGCCAACGGCATCACATCCCCTTTTCTTGAAGCTTTCTTGATTTGGATTGATGTGCACAAAATGCAACATATAAATTACATAAATTGTGGCATAAAACTAACCCTTTTTAGTACTAATGTTGGAAAAAGTGTGCTTTTGTCTTCCTTTTGTATTTTCAGGATTAAATGAGCTCAAATGAACAAAAGAAGCAAAAAGGCAGCTAAATCTAACATAAATACAAGAAAAGGAACAAACATGGCATGCCCGGCCTCCCCGACAGCATCTTCCCAAGCAAAACAAGAGAACAGAAGGCTGAACACGCCCCGTGCTCAATGAGCACGGGGGCGTGCCCAAGTGTCAGCAGAAAAGACAAAGTTGTAGAAGATTCTATCGCCCACCACGGGGTCGTGCTCAGCGAACACGGGGCCGTGGTCAACTCTAAGATTCGCAAGATCTAGGGAAATCTTGATAGTACAGATACGCTTCTGCACACGCGGTCGTGCTTAGCGGACACGGGGGCGTGGTCAACTAATGCAGACAAACTGCATTTAATGAAGAAAGAGAGGAGGATGGACACGGGGCCGTGCCCAATGGACACGGGGCCGTGCTCGAGCTTCTGTTCAGCCTATAAATAGGAGTGCTTGGATCACTTGCAACTCATCCCTTGGCACACCACCTCTCTCACACTTCACCCACCACCCACCTCCATCACAACACCATCATCCACAACCATCATCCATTGTCCATCATAGAGTGTGTAAGTCATCTCGGGATCCAAGATTGATCGTAAGAGTTCTTGACAATAAAAGGCCATGTTTGCCTAAGTCTCTTACATCACTTGGTGAAGACAAGTGTTTAGTGTAATACTTTTTATTTTTAATCTTTTCGCACTTTTTATTTGGTTATGTATTTATGACTTTGACAACTAGTTTCTTGTGTTGAAGGTGATTCTTCCTTATCGTTTGTCCGTGGTGTCTTGGCATTATTTTACTGTCTCTCCACGGTCTATATGGAGATATGTTGGCTACCTGGTCGGGGGTTAAGGGAACGGTTTGGTAAGAGTCTTGCCAGTTCAGTGTATAGATCCTGTAAAGGACCTGGGTCAAATTTAGTAGGACCTCCTTCAATACCCACTGGTATTGGATGGCGGGGGTTCTCATAAGTTAAACTACTATTAAAACTTTAACCCGGCTACTTAGGACTGTATCCTTGCTGACTCAGACTACTTAGCCGAGGGTAACATCACCTTCAAAAGAGGGGCCTACCACATTATGCATTAATAACTTAATTAATTATCTTTCTATAATCCGACCCTTTAGGATTGTATCCTTGCTGACTCAAACTACTGGGTTGAGGGTAACGTCACCTTCAAAAGAGTGGCCTACTACAATAACTAAGATAATCTCTTAAATAAGTGCAAAAGTGCGGAAATAATCAAAGGTTACACTACACACGAGTCGGATCCAAGTGATTCATCTTGTCTATCTGTTCTTACTTTTATTTTACTTTTCAGCATTTTAGTTAGTTTTATTTTTCTAGTTTAAAACCTTTTTCTAACTATTTGATTTGATTAGACGTTGAGGATAAATCGGTACTAAAAGCCCTTGTGTCCTTGGACGACCTCGGTATCTTACCAACACTATACTACGTCCACGATGGGTGCACTTGCCCATATGTGTGTTTAGTGTTAGTAAATATCGTGTTTTATAAATTTAAAACTTGGCTAAAAGTGTAAAAAGGGCTTAAAATATACACCTAAAATATATTACACTACACACGCATCAAGTTTTTGGCGCCGTTGCCGGGGACACAAGGATTTTAAGAAAGTTAGGAATTAACGGCCTAATCGTTTTTCTAAATTTTTCTGTTTTTTAGGATTTTATTAATTTTTCAGCTTCTGCAAAACTCAGCATGGGTCGTGCCCGCTGAACACGCCCCGTGCCCAATCTTTGGAACTGGCAATCCTGTTTTTCGTCAGACAGTAAGCTGAACACGGGGCCGTGCCCACTCAACACGCCCCGTGCCCAAGATTCAGTTACTGAAAACAGAACCGTAAGATCCCGACGGTTGGTAATCTCTAACACAAACATGAGTGATACTGATACTTTTTACTTTCGGCACTCTTATGGTACGTGGTGTCAAATATGTGGTGGCTCTCACGACGAATTAAAATGTTATTTTCTAAATTATAAGCCCCATTATATAGACCCATTGTTTTCCTGTAGCCTTAAGAGGGGCGAAAGTAAAAATAATCCCTATCTCTCCCTCGAATGCTCTCAACCGGACCTTCTAGGAGAAATGCTTCTTGATGAACTATTTCAATTAGAAGATCTAATTCTTAATTGGTTAAAAGAACTGAGGATGGATTTCAATAATTTATCTCAAAGCGATAACCAAAAGGAATTGTTGGGACCACATTCAAATAAAAACAACTTCGTTGTTCCCGATAATACCTTCGGCTCTAGCGAAGACTTGGGCGATAGTCGTCCCTGTGCCGATTATGCCGTGAAGGACTCTCCATCGACTTCGTTCGGTGCATACATAGACCTGAGCAATTCGGCATACACCTTCTTTAACAAGAGCCCGGGAAAGGGTTGGACTTGTCCACCTACATTTAGCATAGGAATCACCCTCACCGACAACCTCTTGCGTTCTCGTCTTCATCTAGAGTATTTAAGGTATCTTAGGCACTTTGGGGTTGTTCCATCCAGTAAGGAACCGCCCGATAAGGATAAGTTCCTTAGAAATAGACAAACTTCATAAAATAGCCTTTTCGACACGGGGTCGTGCCCAATCAACACGCCCCCGTGTCCACCAAAAGATTCCTTTCTGACTTTTTGTCAGAATACGGACAAAATGTGTCAGGATCTTGCCTGCACACGGGGCCGTGTCCAGCCGACACGGGGCCGTGCCCAGAGTGCTGACGTTTTCTATAAATGCAGCCAAGAATCCTGCACATTTGGACCATCCATGGACAGAGATATGAGAGGATCTTCTCATATACCATCCTAGGTATTTTCTAAAAGAAGGTTCTAACAACCCTCTTGTCCTTTCCTCTTTTATCCATTACCTTCTTCTTTATCTTTCTTGCATCAACACCTCCATTGAAGCTTGAGATCACCAAGATTCCAAGCTTTATTGTGATGTTTGTTGAGTTTTTGTTCAAGGAATCTTGTTAAAAATAAGTTGTACAACATTGTTTTAAGTTATTACTGCTCAAAAATGCTTCATAAGTTGGAAAAATAATTTGAAACTTCGAGATTCCTTGTTCCAAAAATCTGCAGAAAGGTGAACACGGGGCCGTGCTCATTGAGCACGGGGCCGTGTCCGCAGGTACTGTTTCATTAAAATAAACTCTTTTCCGTTTATTTTTCGTAGAATGTCAAGCCAAAACAGTGGAATCTCTTCTACGCACTCCAGAAACAGTCAAAGGGAAAGAAGGTCTTCAATTGAAGCAACTCTCATAAGCTACGTAATGGCATTACGTGAAGCTCTTGACGAGATGACTTCGGTGGAGGGGGTCCTTATAGACCTTATAAATTTTCTTACGGTGGGGCTGGAAAACAGTTTTCAAGAAATTAACCTCTTGCACCAGAGGTTAAACATTCTTGTAACACCTCCCATGGAACCAATCCTCCCTCTAGAGGATTGGAACCTAGCACTTGAAATCAACAATCCTACCGGGTGGGACGACGTTCCAGCGGAGCCTCCTCTTGAAGACCTATAAGAAGTTCCGGTGGAGGTTGCACCCCCTCAAACCGATGCTAATGAGCCCGCCTTTCTTCTCCCAAGGGAAATAGAGGAGTGGCTCGCCGATGTGTAAGGGACCCATGCCCGGAGGAAGAAGTTTTTCAAGCCGCATCCAACCGAGAGAACTATCTTTTCGGAAATTTTGCTAATAAAATAAATGTTAGGATAAAACTTCTTGGTTTGAACTTCTTGTGCTTCTTTATTTAGAACTCTAACTTTTTAGGATTATTGTGTAATTCTCTCTATGACTTAAATGGAATGATGGTTTTAGTTAATTTGGTGTTTGGATGATGTTGTAATGGATAAAACACACTCGGGAAGGTGAAGGATAACAAGGGAAACTTGCACCAGCACCCCATGCACGAAAACAGAGCCATCCAACAAATTTTTCTTCATTACAGCAAGTTCAGCACGGGCCGTGCCCGCCCAACATGGCCCCGTGCTGCACAGTCTGCAGAAAATGCCCAGTTCAGGTAACTGGACACGGGGCGTGCTCACTGAACACGCCCCCGTGCCCAGGCTTCTGTTTCTTTTTACAAACTTTTGTTACTGGCGATCTGAACACGGGGCCGTGCCTGGACACCACGGGGCCGTGTCCAGACGCCCAGTAACATAAAATTTTGCTTTTTCACACCTTTTTACACATTTAATCAACCTAAAAACTTATTTTTGGGACACATTGAGGGCAATGTGTAATTTAAGTGTGGGGGGATGCTAAAATCTTGAATCTTGCAAGTCCTAATTAACAAGCCTTACACAAAACTCTATTGGAACCGCTAATCACCCCAATTTTTTTTCAAAAAAAATTTCATTTTTTTACTTGTCTAGGTTTAAGTTGGGAAATTCAAGTTCTAAAAAGGTTATATTTTTACAAAATTTACAACCGATAGCGTCGTGATAAAAAGAACCAACAGAAGAAAATTATGAAACGGCATGACAAGTTTAGTTAAAATTTGATTATATATACTTGATCACATAAAAACCCATTCACACAAAAGTGAGTTTTGAGCCTTTATTGAGCATACAAATACATATCTTTAAACTAAATGCTCATTTTTCTTTTCTTGTGTGAATAGCCGCTTGGTTCTTACGACTCTAGAACCTGCCACGACGATACATCCCGGTCCTTACCAACTTAAACCCGAGTAAGTAAATGATGGAGGCATTAGGACTAACCCTTTTTATTTCTACACCATTATTTTTCTTTTTTTTACCACCTACCCAAAATCCCCCTAGTTAACCCCTTTGAGCCTAAATCTTTTCATTTCTTAACCTAAACCAAAAACCCTTTTTATCCACCTAAACCCTTTTTCATTTTAAACCCTTTATTTTAGTAACGAAGCTCGGTTTTTCTTATGACTTGAAAAAAAATAATAATAATAATATGATGATGATGAAGCCTAGAGAAATAAACAAACAAGTTTCTCAAAAATAACTTTGTTTGAAAGAAATGCTTCATCAAAATAAAAAGTTATGAAAAAAAGTCTTCTGAAAACCGGCGCTTTTTACGCTTTTCGCCCTTTTTACTAACCACTAACCCAACCATCCACCTTTAGCCCAAGCCTAACCTTTCACCCCAAAAGTCCTCTTAATATTTACAAAGGTGTATAGTTAAAAAGGAGGAGGATTGATTGCTTGGCAAGCCTATGGTAGGAGTAAGTTCCATACCGCTCTCGAGTGATTCACTAAAAATACATCTTCGGCCGAGTTTTGAGTGATTCCCCCATGAGGTATGTGAACTTGTATATAAATAGATTTTTAAAAAAAGGCATGTTATGCCCTAATAAGTAATTTATCTTATGAAACGTTTTTAATAAATCATGACGAATAGGATTGTAAATAAACAAAAATAAAACTTAATAAAGAATCTTGAAAAATCCCGACACTCTATGACAAGCCCAAAACCTTCTCTTCTACCCATTCCATTTGGGAGTGTAAAGCCACATTATAAAGAGTTTTGCTTGAGGACAAGCAAAGATTCAAGTGTGGGGGTATTTGATGTGCACAAAATGCAACATATAAATTACATCAATTGTGGCATAAAACTGACCCTTTTTTAGTACTAATGTTGGAAAAAAGTCTTTTGTCTTCCTTTAGTATTTTCAGGATTAAATGAGCTCAAATGAACAAAAGAAGCAAAAAGGCAGCTAAATCTAACATAAATACAAGAAAAGGAACAAACGTGGCATGCCCGGCCTCCCCGACAGCATCTTCCCAAGCAAAACAAGAGAACAGAAGGCTGAACACGCCCCGTGCTCAATGAGCACGGGGGCGTGCCCAAGTGTCAGCAGAAAAGGCAAAGTTGTAAAAGCTTCTATCGCCCACCACGGGTTCATGCTCAGCGGACACGGGGCCGTGGTCAACTCTAAGATTCACAAGATCTAGGGAAATCTTGATAGTACAGATACGCTTCTACACACGGGGTCATGCTCAGCGGATACGAGGGCGTGGTCAACTAATGCAGACAAACTGCATTTAATGAAGAAAGAGAGGAGGATGGACACGGGGCCGTGCCCAATGGACACGGGGTCGTGCCCGAGCTTCTGTTCAGCCTATAAATAGGAGTGCTTGGATCACTTGCAACTCATCCCTTGGCACACCACCTCTCTCACACTTCACCCACCACCCACCCCCATCACAACACCATCATCCACCACCATCATCCATTGTCCATCATAGAGTTTGTGAGTCGTCTCGGGATCCAAGATTGATCGTAAGAGTTCTTGACAATCAAAGGCCATGTTTGCCTAAGTCTCTTATATCACTTGTTGAAGACAAGTGTTTAGTGTAATACTTTGTATTTTTAATCTTTTCGCACTTTTTATTTGGTTAGGTATTAGTGACTTTAATAACTAGTTTCTTATGTTGAAGGTGATTCTTCCTTATCGTTTGTCTGTGGTGTCTTGGCATTATTTTACTGTCTATATAAAATAAAAGATTTTCACCATTCATATCTCCACGGTCTATATGGAGATATGTTGGCTACCTGGTCGAGGGTTAAGGGAACGGTTTGGTAAGAGTCCTGCCATTGTTCAGTGCATAGATCCTGCAAAGGAATTGGGTCAAATTTAGTAGGACCTCCTTCAATACCCATCGGTGTTTTGGATGGCGGGGGTCCAAACTCTTTGATCCCCTTATAAGTTAAACTACTATTAAAACTTTAACCCGGCTAATTAGGACTGTATCCCTGCTGACCCAGACTACTTAGCCGAGGGTAACGTCACCTTCAAAAGAGGGGCCTACCACATTATGCATTAATAACTTAATTAATTATCTTTCAATAATCCGACCCTTTAGGACTGTATCCTTGCTGACTAAAACTACTGGGTTGAGGGTAACGTCACCTTCAAAAGAGGGGCCTACTACAATAACTAAGATAATCTCTTAAACAAGTGCAAAAGTGTGGAAATAATCAAAGGTTACACTACACACGAGTCGGATCCAAGTGATTCATCTTGTCTATCTGTTTTTACTTTTATTTTACTTTTCAGCATTTTAGTTAGTTTTATTTTTCTAGTTTAAAACCTTTTTCTAACTTTTTGATTTGATTAGACGTTGAGGATAAACCGGTACTAAAAGCTCTTGTGTCCTTGGACGACCTCGGTATCTTACCAACACTATACTACGTCCACGATGGGTGCACTTGCCCATATGTGTGTTTAGTGTTAGTAAATATCGCGTTTTATAAATTTAAAACTTGGCTAAAAGTGTAAAAAGAGCTTAAAATATACACCTAAAATATATTACACTACACACGCATCATGGATCACCCTTGTTCTAGCTTCTAACCGGTTAGTGTTTCACGCTTAATGTTTTGTTAGATGATATTAGGATTCCATGATTTGATTAGTGTTTCCATGATTTTGATGTTGTGATAATGTATGAATAAGTGATATATATAGTTGGTTGATGCCTTTAAATGATTGAACCGAACCTATATGATGATTGGGAAACTAGTGTTGATTTGGAATTAGAGTTTATGTAATGATGTCTATGTGATGATCGGATTGCATGTTATTGATTCTAAGAACCGAATGGATGCAATGTAATCGGCTGTGTGTATGTGTGTTCGGATTAAAGGCATGATCGAATATGGAGTGTTGTATGATGATTTGAATCCAATGATCTGATAGCTTAATGTATAAGTTGTTGCTTATGTTTTGAATATGATTAGAGTTCATATGAATTATGTGATAAGAACCATGATTTGATCGATTAAAGTGGAGATGGAAACTGTTAGTATTGATTTGATCGAATGAATAAGAAATTGGAAACTGTTAGGAATGATTGCATGATTAGGAAACCTAAAACTAATCGCACAAGGCTAAACGCACAAGGCTAAACGCACAAGGCTGGTCGCACAAGCCAGTAGCACAGGATATGTTAGAGTACAACTGTTAAAGCACTATGTATAACCTCTTAAAGCACAGTCGCACAACATCTTGTGGATCGCACAAGGTTGTGCTGATCGCACAAGATGTTGGGCCGCCCAACATGATAGGTGATGTTATGCTTGTCACACCCCTCCAAGACCCCACCCCGCCTTGGAGGCGTGACATGCCCAGGATCATAGCCACCAATCATATTGAACAAGCATGTAGTTTATTTATAAAATCCAACACAATACAATTGATGTTAAAACATAGTTTAAGTTTACAGCGGAAGCAAAACATAAGTTTAATATAAGTTTTCCCACAACGACCACGCCTCCTTGTTCAACCTCCTTAAGCTAGTGATCTAACGACCTGCAAGGCATGTAACAACGAGTCAACAACAAAGTTGAGTGAATTCACAGTTGGTTCACTGGCTTACTAGCCCGTATCGCGGTCTCCCAGACATGTGTGCGAAGGTTAGTATTCGTATCGTATCGTATCGTATCGTATCGTATCGTATCGTATCGTATCGTATCGTATCGTATCGTATCGCATCGTGTCGCGGCCCTACAGGCATGTGTGCGAAGATTAGTGGAGTGGCATCCTACCTCTGGAGGATGGCCGTGCCTTGTAGAAAGTTTGTGAACTCACCTTTGCTTTTGCTTTGCTTGGTTTGCCTATCTTCTTTGATTGTAAGGGTATGGGATAGAGTTTAGCCTACTGATAAGCCTAATAATCTAACGCACACGAAATTAGGTAAGTAACCAATACAACATTTACGACAATTCACGAGATTAAACCCTCACAACGATTAACAAAGTGCAATACTTAACAATTCAGCGGATTCACAACGAATAACAGAGCATAGTCCAAATTCGAACAGCACTCAAATATTCAAGTCGAAATTACGACGAATCAATAAAGTATCAGCTCAATTTGAGCAGCACTTAATCATACGTTGGATAGTTTCAATCGATCGGACGTTGAATCGTAATAGCGATCGAATTAATACCCTGAATCGTAGCAGCACTTAGTGATTGTGTGTGTTTTTGGTCTGTTTCCTCTATAATTCGACGTACACAGAGAGTTTGTGCGTCGTTGTAACTTCCTCAGGCAAGTCCCAAGGCCTGCTATTTATAGCCGAATTTTGGTCTTGCTTACGGACCGTATGCCATATCCCTTACGGTCCGTAAGGGACACCTATAATTCTTTGGCTTGCCCTCCACGGGACTAGCCTTGATGAGTCAACAGTTTTGACCAATTAGATTTCTACAACGAGTTACGTGGATAATCATCAAGTAGGAAATACCCCCCCTGAGTTTTAGGGGCCCTTATCCTAATTCTGATTGTTCTGAAACTTTCAGGGTTTGTTCAGAATCACCTGGGGATCTTAATTAGGGTTTCCTTAATAGCTAATTAATACCTTAAGTTTTGATTTTTGTGAGAGTTGCTACAATGCTGTTGGGCCGAACAGCCCAAAACTCAATCGCACAAGTAGTTTTGGATCGCACAAGATAAATGGACCACACAATATGTTGATCGCACAAGTTGTGCTGATCGCACAATAGGTTGGGCCGAATTGCTCATTGGGCTTTAGTTACCAACTCGCACAAGATGATTGGGCTCGCACAAGCTCGATGGCCCAATCATCCGAGTCGCACAAGTTCGGCCTTTTGTATAATTGACTGCTAATGTGTTCTACGTGTTTGCCATGATCATTACGTGTTGTAACCTCTTAGTTTATGTGTAAAACTTATGTGCACTACTTGAACCTAGACCTGACTTTTATGGTAACCATGCTAGGACGTGGTTGACCACATATAGCTCAAGTGACCTTTTCGTGTACTTGCCGAGCTAACCTAAGGTGAGTTCACACTTTCTATAAGTCATGGGATTCTCGGATGTGACACCCCAGGAAAAACCAGGAAAACCATGCAACCTAACTAGCTTCCCTCAGTAACTACGTGACGAAATTTCTTTCAACTTGGGGATGATGTGACAACTCGTATTTCAGAACCTGTTTTTGTATTTAATGTAACGTGTATGAACTCTATGTGACTAATTTATGTGTTGGTTTAAATGAATGAATGTTACGTGTTTTGTGTATATGTGTAATGTATGTATGTAATGTATCGCACAAGCCCATTTGGGCCACACCTCTCGTACTCGAAACCATAAGGGCCGCCCATGATGGGTTCGCCCCATTCCAATTGTTGCGCGTAACCTCATGAGGAGGGAGTATACTCCTCATTACTTGCAAAACACAACACACACCAAACCCTAGTTCTCTCCTCTCTCTCTCTTGAAGCCGACGATATCACATCCCCTTTTCTTAAAGCTTTCTTGATTTGGATCACCCTTGTTCTAGCTTCTAACCGATTAGTGTTTCATGATTAATGTTTTGTTAGATGATATTAGGATTCCATGATTTGATTAGTGTTTCTATGATTTTGCTGTTGTGATAATGTATGAATAAGTGATATATATAATTGGTAGATGCCTTTAAATGATTGAACCAAACCTATATGATGATTGGGAAACTAATGTTGATTTGGAATTAGGGTTTATGTAATGATGTCTATGGGATGATCAGATTGCATGTTATTGATTCTAAGAACCTAATGGATGCAATGTAATCGGCTGTGTGTATGTGTGTTCGGATTAAAGGCATGATCGAATATGGAGTGTTGTATGATGATTTAAATCTAATGATCTGATATCTTAATGTATAAGTTGTTGCTTATGTTTTGAATATGATTAGAGTTCATATGAATTATGTGATAAGAACCATGATTTGATCGATTAAAGTGGAGGTGGAAACTGTTAGTATTGATTTGATCAAATGAATAAGAAATTGGAAACTATTAGGAATTATTGCATGATTTTAGGAAACCTAAAACTAATCTCACAAGGCTAAACATACAAGGCTGGTCACACAAGCCAGTCGCACAAGATATGTTAGAGTACAACAGTTAAAGCACTATGTATAACCTCTTAAAGCACAGTAGCACAACATCTTGTGGATCGCACAAGGTTGTGCTGATCGCACAAGATGTTGGGCCGCCCAATATGATAGGTTATGTTATGCTGTTGGGCTGAACAACCCAAAACTCAATCGCACAAGTAGTTTTGGATCGCACAAGATAAATGGATCGCACAAGATGTTGTTCTGTTTATTTGTTTGGGCTGGGTGAATATTGGGTTATGTTATTTGGCCGGGTAGGTTTTTGGATCGTACAACCCATTGTGGATCGCACAAGTTGTGCTGATCGCACAATAGGTTAGGCCGAATTGCTCATTGGGCTTTAGTTACCAACTCGCACAAGATGATTGGGCTCGCACAAGCTCGATGGCCCAATCATCCGAGTCGCACAAGTTCGGCCTTTTGTATAATTGACTGCTAATGTGTTCTATGTGTTTGCCATGATCATTACGTGTTGTAACCTATTAGTTTATGTGTAAAACTTATGTGCACTACTTGAACCTAGACCTAACTTGTATGGTAACCATGCTAGGACGTGGTTGACCACATATAGCTCAAGTGACCTTTTCGTGTACCTGCCGAGCTAACCTAAGGTGAGTTCACACTTTCTATAAGGCATGGGATTCCCGGTGGTTTGGGAATAGGTTAAGAAACTAAAACGGAACCTGCATATTCTCTTTGGGTAGAATATGCACCTCCATCCTCCATGGGAAGGATGACAACATTAAACCTGTGTATTCTCCTTGGGTAGATTACGTACCTCCATTCCTCCGTAGGAAGGATGACTACATATAACTTACTAGACAAAACTCTATCATGAAGTCCCTTATTTTTATATCGACTTAATCGTCGGGCCAATGGCGAGCGGGTCATTAGTTAATAGCGCTATTAGGGTTGACAAGCCTCACACCGTGCCGGTAGGATGGGCGTGTACTAATGGATCTGGGCACTTAGTCAATGATGATAGACATTGACGTAGGGCACAATTTACTTCAGTCAGTTGTCGATATGGTAACGGTCTAGTTGTTTACATGGGGAAGCCCCCACTGGTTATGATTTGGGAAACAAGGAAATGGTTAACTCATGGTTTTCGAACAAACTTATGGTTTTTGGAACAACTTCAAAATGGACAACCAACTGTGAACTCGCTCAACTTTGCCGTTGATTCGTTGTTACATGCCTTGCAGGTCGTTAGGTACTTTTATGGAGCTTGCACGAGAAGGAGGAGTCGTTGTGGGACATGGACTGTTGTGTTCCATGTTAAACATTTGAACCATTAAAACTTATGTTTTGGTTTTACACTTTATGCTTCCGCTGATAACTTGAACTTAGTTAATTTATTTTGGACACCAATTATATTGTGGTTGGTTTTATAGTTACTTTAATACGTTGTTCAATATGATTGGTGGCTTGATCCTGGTCAGTCACGCTCCCTGCGGTGATACTCCGCTTGTGGATTTTGGGGGTGTGACAGGATACAGTCCCGCAAGACCAGAATATTGGAAGATAATTAAGTAAGTTGTTAATGCAAAATGCGGCATGTCCCTCTTTTGGAGGAAACACTACCCTCGGCCATATTGGTCTGAGTTAGCAGGGATACAGTCCCGCAAAGTCGGTTTTAAGTTCTAATAGCAGTTTATTTATAAGGTATTCAAGCAAGACCTTTACCCAAACCACCATTCAGGTATTCAAGCAAGACCTTTGCCCAAACCACCATTCTAACCCCTTCTAGGTAGTTAACGTGCTTTATATTGACCGTAAATACACGAGTGAGTGAATCAACAAAACATGAAGAGTTGATAGAATAATGTTCACTTTCAATATAAAAAACAAGTTATTAAAGTCATTAATACATACCCAAATAAAAATTTAACCAAAGCTTGGAAATCAAAAGTAATACATCAAAGAGTAGTCTTCACCAAGTGATGTAAGAGATTAGCCAAGTATGGCCTTTGTTTGACAAAAACTCTTATGATCAATCATGGATCCTGAGACTACTATACACTCTAAAGATGGATGATGGAGGAATGTGGTGGATGATGGTGGTATAGTGATGGCAGGTGTGAGAGAAGTGGTTTTCCAAGGGATGATTTCGAAATGAACTAAGCATCTCTATTTACAGCTGGAAATAGACCCTTCACACGGGCCCGTACCTGGGGGCACGACCCAGTGTCCTTTTCTTTTATGTATTCATTTAATGAGTTGTGTCAGTCCGTATGCACATACGACCCGTGTATTAGAGGGCATGACCATGTGGCCTTGTACTAGCTGTAGTTTGAGAGATTTTGCATATCTGGGAGTTGACCACGGCCCGTGTCCATGTGGCACGGCCTCGTGTCTCTTGTCTGCTTCTGTTTGTCTTGTTCTTTATGGACTCTGGAGTGGGGCACGACCCCGTGCTTGTCTTTTGATTTGTCGTTTTGGTCTTGGGGTAAAGCTTGGAGGGTTGGTATAGTGTGTCAACTTCTCTTCTTTTGTATTTATGTTGGTGTTTGCCGTTAATTGGTTCCTTTGTACATTTAAGATCTTTTAATCCTGAAAATCAAAAGTATAAAAAGAAACACACTTTTTCCAACATTAGTACATAACATGATTGATTTTATACCTCATTTGATATAATTTATATGTTGCATTTTGTGCATATCAGTATCCTTCAAGCTTATACTTATATCTAGCTTATACTTATATAATTGTGATTGACCATTTTAGACCTAGTTTGGGTGGTGTATTATTGAATCTAAGAGAGTGTGTAGTGTGTGTGTTTCTAATTAAATACAATCATAAGGTACAAAGTACTCCCCCTCACCAGGTGAATTATTTTTCTCTCTAAGTTCTTATGCTCTATGGCTCATAGTTTTACTATTACATTGAATACAAAGAACTATATATAGGAGGAGAGATTGCTAGTGACGTCACTATGAAAGTGACCCCAACAACTCATTAAATGATGTACTGCCAGCAGTTAAGAAAACTGCTGGATAGTTACATTATTACATTGAACTACTGCTTCTAATGTAATATAGAGAGTACAATTGGATTTTCTAAATCTACTGGTGTGAACTAACACTTCTAGGAATCCATAACTTCTGGTCATTGACTTGTTGACTTGATCTTCTAGTCTTTAGTCTTGACTTTTGTTGACTTGGTTGGTGACATGTTGACCAGCACTTTGACAATCCAGCACTTTGTTCTTCTGTTCTCTATTCTTGAAGGTAGTTATCATGTAGTAGTAGTTTGGGCAGTTGCTTTGAGAAGCCTTCAAGGGGGAACTACTAGACCAAGGATTATACTATAACTTATTCCATTAGGCAGGGAAGATGGTTACCTTGGGTTTTGGCTTTCATCATCAGCATATCTTATATAACCCAACAATCTCCCCCAAGATCTGCTGATGCCAAAATCACACTTATTGAAGTCTATCTTAAATTTTTTTTATTAGATGGAATCTTTTAGCATTTCCTTGATCATGCCTTCAAATCCAAGTTCAAGAGCTTGATCAACATCCATGCCTTTAATTCCAAGTTCAAAGTCAGGTATAACCTTGATGTCTTCTTAGCTCAAACTTTGGACTCCATACCTGTTGATCCTAGATTAACAATCTTTAACAAAAATGGCAATTGATTTCAACAAGATAGAAAATAGTGTGCGGAAATAGAAATCAAACTTTCCAGAAACCAAAGTACAGAATTTTCAAGTTTATATCTCTTTGAAAGATTACAAGGTGATTGTGTGGTTATTTGCTATTACAAAATGAATACTCAAACAATCCTATGTAAGTGAAGGGCACTAGAGTGTGTAGGATGTATTAAATGCAAGGCACAACTCGTTTACTCTTCATGGGTTTACTCTCTATTTATAGAGAATGTTTGGCATGAATAAACATTTGTTTATTCATGCACTTGACCTCTGAATTGTTTGTTTTTGGCATATTCAATGAATACGTTATTCCGCTACTCATCTTGGGATTTGCGCACACCTTGGCGGGTATGGCAAGTGGGAACATCAGAATTCTGATGATTCTGATCATCAGATTTCTTATGATCTATTCTGATCAAAACTAATGATAATCATCAGATTGATTAGAAACTTCTGATCCAGTCTTCTTCACATTTTGTAGACGATTGTCTGATATTTCCTTGGCGTCGATTCTTCCTTTTATTGTCTTTTGTCAAGTTATTTTCCTTAGGTTTGACCTATTGACTTGTTCAGCATTATATCTGATCAGAATGATCAGATTTTTCATCATTTTTCTTCAACACGTAAATATATGAATAAAAAGCTCCTAACAATTTCCTCCTAAGTGTTGTAAGTAAAATGATAAACTTAAACAAACAATTCAAAACAAACAACTATCAAAAACTTTAAATACATCAACTAAAGTAAAACCATTGTCTAGATTGGAAAAAAAAACAAATAAGCAATTGTAAATGTCTTTAGAGACTTAATGTGTCCTCGGACCCCAGAAGTATTTCATTGAAAATTGACTTATTACATTCCATGTATCGTGCTTTGTAGATCTCTCTGAAGTCAGCCCGTTTATCAATGATATTTTCTATATACTCCCTGAGTTCCAGCTTAACAAGTCCTTCAGATTTCTGCTTTTCCTACTTTTTCTTCATACAATCTTTGATGTAGGCTAATGTCTGATTTGAGTATTTGCAGATTTCATTGAGTCCGAACATTGCCCTTTCTCCTTCATGGTTTCTATATATAACAGATATCTCAGGAGTTTCAAATACCATTCAAGTTCTTGCAACATGCTTGAGTTCTTCAGGAATGTCTGTACAAGTTGGTCTGATGATCAACTTTCTTGAAATTACATAGTCAAAGCTTAGACATAGATTTAGATCACTAAGATCAAATCTTGTGAACACTTTCTTGCCTCCTTTTTTTAGGCTTTTGATTTCTCTTCTAGCTATTCTTCTATGTTATTTCTTTTCCTCATTAAACATCCTTCTTAGCCTTATCAGATCCACTAGGTGGATTAGAG
This sequence comes from Helianthus annuus, assembly GCF_002127325.2. Classification (NCBI taxonomy): domain Eukaryota; kingdom Viridiplantae; phylum Streptophyta; class Magnoliopsida; order Asterales; family Asteraceae; genus Helianthus; species Helianthus annuus. The sequence continues at coordinate 98,414,418 of NC_035441.2, forward strand.
AGCTCAAGTCTACATCAATGAAGGTCTCTTCATTCCCTTGACTTTTGAGAACAACATATTTTTTTGTATGTGTTTTCCAAAAGCATCAGGTGTAAAATGATCTAGTACCTTTAACACCCTTTTGATTGGATTGGTAAGTACCGCATGTAGACTGAATTTTCCTCTTCACACTCTTTGACATTACCCCCTTATTGTTAGACTAAGAGGTCTGTCTATTAGTTCCTCTTCATTTTTATAGTAGTGCCTGAGGTGATGCTTAGGAAAAAGGACTTCTTCATTGGAGACTTGTACTGAAAAACTGGTAGTGTTTGATGGGTGATCTGATCTAGGGATTGCTATAACAACCCTCCAAAAATATGTTCGACACCCTAAAAATAATTAAAATATCCCAAAATGTCTTAAAATACACCCCATATGCGAAAACGGACCCCGAATATCTTTATTTTTATTAAAATTAAATAAAAACAAGAAAAATGTGGCTGTCGCGGGGCGCGTAGCCCTTAGCCACCTCCTACGCGGGGCGCGACAACCTGGACACCAGGCCGCACCCGGTGCCGCCACGTGTCAAACGAGTGTTAAGCCTATACTCGACGAATCAGCAACCCTAGGCCCTACCACCCTAGGTCACGGGCCACGTAAGCCTAAGGTTAATCCTACGTGGGCCACGAGGAACTTGAAATTAGGCCCTATATAAGGAGGGCATCGGCTGTTCAGTCGAATTCGCTCACAATCTTTCCCTCTCTCGAATTTCTGCATAAGTGAAGTAATATTTGGGTAGTATATCCCCCTAAATAACGAAGTTCTGCTCCGTTGTAAGTATCATAACCCCGGTTACGTATTAGATACGCTGCCCGATTGATCCAAGGTTCCGTAACGGCTGTCGAGGTTCTGCCCGACGTAGTCGTTGGAATACCGTCTCGGGGAGGGTATTACAAATGTAAATATTAAGGGTTATTATACTAACGCGTATGCATTTGTGTAAATTATAGATAATCACCAGGAAACTGTCACACCCCGATATTTCCACATATTACCGGTGGGCCCGGCGAGGAGTATCGTGACGTAGTTGATATCGTCATTGTCAATACACACAAAATAATAGCACAGCGGAAGGCTTGGTGAATAAACTATTACAACCCATAATGTCTGAGTGTCCAAATGAAAGAATATACAGACTGGTTGTAATAAGATCCATAGGCGGATCAAAAATAAAATACAAGAAACGGAAATAACAGACTCCAGGTATCTAGGGATTTGCAAGATCCTCTTATATGACACCTAGTAAATACAATCAGTCAATCAGTCTTTGAATAACAGACTCCAGCCTATTTACGAGAAGTACCTGTCAATCAGTCTTTAGAAAATACGTCAGTTTACACTAGTAAATACAATTAACTGACTCATTTGAAAACATTTATGAAAATTGATTTAAGTGCACAAGGCACAAATCATTTATAACTTGGGACAATTATTCAAAGATAATCTTGTATACAGATTTATATGTTTATCTTACAATTGGGGCTGGTTTGGAAGCCGGTCATGATTAACCGACTCACCACTTATAAAACCCACAAAGGAGTTATCCCCAACATGTGGGTTTATATTTTAGCATTTGCATCTGTCAGGTGTATGCCTACACCCCGTGCATAGGTCGTGGCCATTTTCAAATGAAATGAGCCGAGGATATCCAGGACACGGTCGTATTAACCCCCAATGTTTATGTTATCAAACAAGACAGATTAAAACGGGTTATTAAATTTATTAATCACAATCCGATTAAATGATTTCATACCCGACCAAGCAGTATTATTATAATACCATATCACAAGCCCGTAAAAGGGAAAAATAAGTTAAAAGTATTTACCTGAGCTAAATGTGAGAAGTAACTTAGTCGTATATTCCTAAAGCTTTATGATAATACCTTCTACTGAAGCTACTCAATTTGTATGGAAGGTTTAATAACCTATTAGGATGCTAACGAGTCTTTAGTTAAGTCAAAGACTTAGACCGGCTAGCTAGAAAGAAACTTTACGGTTCTAAACGCTAGATTAAGCGGAGACCGAAATGGAATGTGGTTTAGACCCGAAAAGTTTGGATACTTGTATAATATGGGTAAACTAAACACATTCTGGAATTTGAGGATTTAATGATAAGTTTATACCCGTTTCGGCTATTTTACGTAAACTAGTCACATAAATCGATCCGAATGCATAAACGCATAACGGGTAACCAAATGAATTATATACAGGTCTCAAATGTTATTATGCTTAAAATATGTTACTACATCAGTAGGATGTTAACATATATGCCCAAAAAGTATTTAAAACCATTTTAAGTCCCGTAAGGGCATTTTGGTCATTTTAGTGATTATAAAAGAGATTTTTTAACAAACTGAGGTTCTGGTCTTTGGTAATCAGTAAAAATATTTATTTTATCACATTTCATCTGCAAGATATTATACATATGTGAAGTTTACTATTTATGGCCAAACTATGCCTCGAAAGGGCATTTTGGTCATTTCACATATGCTTTTAAGGACATTTTTGGAAGTCTGAGTTCATGACTTATACTTACTGTAAAAATATTAATTTTTTTTAAAAATTCAGTAGGTAACAAGTCTTAGGTGTTAAATATGGTTTTAAACCATACTATGCACCTAATTAGTGTAAAACTCGCTAATTGACGATAATTACGATGTTTATGTAAATCTGTGATTTTGATCAGTTTTAAATGCTCACAAATAAGTTATTTAATGTATGAAATCAGTAGGAAGAAGTTTGGCATTAAAATCAATTATTAATCTCATTTTATGCACGAAAAGGGTATTATCGTCATTTACCGAATTTCACAAGAACTCTATGATATGAACAGATTATAATCTGACCAAAAATCCTAAAAATCCTTAAAAATAATATCTTAACAGTAGGTAATGAGTTTTGGATCAAAATCCAAGTTTAAACATGTCTTATGCAAGATATCGCATTTTAATTAATAAAAAGCTTCAATTTACGATATCGAGCAATTTTTGGGACAAGCTTATATATCAGTAGCAAAGTTTTTTGTCCTCTCACATTTCTAAAAATCTCATTTATATGTCAAAAGGGCATTTACGGCATTTGTAAGCATAATAACAAACAAGAGCATATAATTCAAATTACTAAGGACCAAACAATATAACTCCAGAGGGTTCTACTACTGTATAATGTGGTCCTAGTGGAAGCTTAAAACATAGGAGAATTAAGCTTAATCGGGTCAGAACTGAAAGTCAAAGCAAAAGTCAAGCTTTTGCGACTTTCGGTTATGAACCGACCTTAGACTGATAATTGTCGGGTTAGACATGTTTAAACATGTTCTAAATCTAATTAACAAGTTATTAGAATGTTAAATATAATTTATAACTTTTGTTTTATTAGTTTAAATCATTATTAAACTTTCTGTCCAGTTTGACTTTTTGACTAACTAGTTTGACCCGACAATTAACTAGTCAAACGAAATAATTAGGAGGTGCCCTTTTAGGGGTTAATCACCTACCTTAATATGGTCCCATAACCACTTTTATTACAGTAAGTGGCTGGACCATTTGTGATTAAACCGAAAGTCAAACTGAACTAAGCAAGGACTAAAACACTTACATAAGGTCCTTGCTATCTTTTCTACACTTCTTGATCCTCTTCTAGTGCTGGCTATCTCCAGAAGTGAGTATATTAAATGTTGCAAGTGAATGAGCACTTGAAAAAATGAACTTATGAGCCTTATATAACAATTTTCCATGCATTAGGATGTTTGCATCTGTTTTGGAGGCATCTAGGATCACCCCAGGTGTCCTTGTAGTATTACAAATCCGTCCAACAGACCATGGTATCGAATACAAAGAGTTAAAGTCGGTTTGGAGCTGAAATCCTGCACCTGGCAGGTGTTTTCTGTGCTGGGAACTTTTACGCGGGCCGCGTAAGACTCAGAAGGAGTCTACGCGGGCCGCGACGACCCTCTGATCAGGTTAAAACATTTTTAAACTTGGCAGATTCAGTCCCTGGTCCTTATAAACCTTATACAACATCATTTTGGCATATAAGGCCCTTGTAGTTAGTTTGTAGGGGTTCAGGGAGTATAACCCAACTCCGTTAGACCCGGTTCCGTTAAAAGATCACCATAAACACAAGTTTCTTACTATTGACGCTTTTAACCCGAAGTCTTGAAAACTTGCTTAACGATCTCGAAACCATGCGAAATTTATACCACTTATTCTTGAGAGTATATTTGAATATTTCGAAGCCTCGGGTTTGTTAAAAGGTCACTCAGAGGTAAGAATTAGCATGTTGACACGTTTAACTCCTGTAGTTTATAATCTTCCGATTATTTTAAATAAACGGCTTCTTATATCCAATTAATCATTCATTTAAGAATATATTTTCCAAGTATGATCATTCAAAGGCACAAGTTTGTCATGTTAACACTTTTAGTCCCTTCGTATACATATTTTCACTGTTTGTCAACTTTAGTCCTTCAAACTCAATCTTTCACATATTTAGAGTTTAGGACACGTGTCTTTACATAATTGGACATGTTTTTACGTGGTGTTACATCCTCACCCCCTTAAAAGAAATCTCGACCCCGAGATTTACTGGAATATGTGAGGGTACTTCTGTCGCATAGTGGACTCAACTTCCCACGTATATTCGGGGCCTCTACGGGCATCCCATTTAACCTTTACTATAGGCACGTGCTTTCTTCGGAGCTTTTTAACCTGATGATCCTCGATCGATATAGGTCTTTCAACAAACCTAAGGCTTTCATCAATCTGTACATCTTTATGAGACACAGCTAGCGATTCATCAGCTAGACATTTCTTTAAGTTACAGATGTGAAACACATTGTGAATTCCACTCAGCTCCTCAAGCAAGTTTAGCTTACAAGCTACGCTGCCGACACATTCAATGATCTCGAATGGTCCAATATATCTAGGGCTCAACTTGCCCTTTTTACCAAAATGCATCACTCCTTTCCAGGGCGATACTTTTAGTATGACTTTATCGCCCACTTCAAACTTTAGAGGTTTTTGCCTCTTGTCAGCATAACTTTTCTGCCTATCCCTGGCAGCTTTCAGGCGATCACGAATTTGGACAATCTTGTCCGTCGTTTCAAGGACTATATCAGGTCCTGATAACTGAGCTTCTCCTACTTCCGCCCAACAAACATGTGTTTTGCATTTCCTTCCATATAATGCCTTAAAAGGCGCATCCTGAATGCTAGTATGGTAGCTATTGTTATAGGAGAACTCGATCAAAGGTAGGTGGTCATCCCAACTACCTCCCAAATCAATAACACATGCTCGAAGCATGTCTTCCAAAGTTTGAATTGTACGCTCACTTTGTCCATCTGTCTAAGGATGGTAAGCAGTACTATAATTCAAACGAGTGCCTAAAGATTGTTTTTCCAAAAGTGAGAGGTGTATCTAGTATCTCTATCGGAAATAATAGACACCGGCACTCCGTGGAGAGATACAATCTTATCCACGTACAATTGAGCTAATTTGCCGGAGCTATGAGTCTCCTTGATGGGTAAGAAATGTGCTGACTTAGTCAGTCTATCAACTATGACCCATATAGTATCGTTTACATGCCTTGTTTTAGGTAACTTGGTTATAAAATCCATGGTTAGCATCTCCCATTTCCATGTGGGAAGTTCTGGCTGTTGAAGCAAACCCGACGGCTTTTGATGTTCAGCTTTAATCTGAGCACAAGTCAGACACTTAGCTACATGTGTGGCAATAGATTTCTTCAATCCTATCCACCAATAATTAGCTTTCAAATCTTGATACATCTTGTCACCTCCAGGGTGAACTGAGTATTTGGAATTGTGAGCTTCCTGGAGGATTATATCTCGAAGCCTTCCATGAATAGGAACCCAGATCCTTCCATTCAGTCTAAGGATTCCATCCTTGCCAGGTGCTAACTGTTCAGCAGTTACACCTAATTTTTCATTTGGAAAGTTAGCTTCCAAAACAGCTTCTTTTTGTGCAGCTAACAGCCTTTCATTCAAGCTGTTCTTCAGTTCAATGCTCTTGGCGTTAATCCTAATAGGTTTGACTCTTTCCTTTCGGCTTAGAGCATCAATGACCACATTCGCTTTACCAGGATGGTAGCGAATTTTGCAATCATAGTCATTTAGAGTTTCCATCCAGCGGCGCTATCTCATATTGAGCTCCCTTTAATTGAATAAGTGTTGGAGACTTTTGTGATCCGAGTAGATCACACATTTAGTTCCATACAAATAATGTCTCCACAACTTTAGTGCGAATACAACGGCACCCAACTCCAAATCGTGGGTGGTGTAATTCTTTTCATGCACGTTTAGTTGTGGTGATTCATAGGCAATCACCTTGCCTTTTTGCATAAGTACACAACCCATACCGGTGTGTGACGCATCACAATATACAACAAACTCTTCAACTCATTCAGTTAATGACAATACCGGAGCATTACTCAATTTCTGTTTAAGAATCTCAAAAGATTCTTGTTGTTTTGGACCCCAATCAAATTTCACATTCTTACGGGTCAAAGAAGTCAATGGTGCAGCTATCCTTGAGAAGTTCTCAATAAATCTCCTATAATAACCAACTAAACCCAGAAAGCTGCGAATCTCTGTTGGTGTCTTCGGTGCCTCCCAGTTCATAATGGCTTCTATTTTGGTGGGATCTACTTGGATGTCACGCTCACTAACAAGATGTCCAAGGAATTGGACTTCAGGAAGCCAGAACTCACACTTGGAGAATTTAGCATACAGCTTCTCCTGCCGAAGCAATCTTAAGATACATCGAAGGTGTTTCTCGTGGTCGACTTGGCTACGAGAATAGATAAGTATGTCGTCTATAAAGACAATGACAAACTTATCTAAGTATGGCTTGCAGACTCTATTCATGAGGTCCATGAATGCTGCTGGTGCATTAGTGAGCCCGAAAGGCATCACTAAGAATTCAAAATGTCCATACCTTGTTCTGAACGCTGTCTTAGGCACATCTTCAGTTCGGATCTTGAGTTGATGATATCCGGATCTCAAATCAATCTTCGAGAAGAAGCTCACCCCTTGGAGTTGGTCGAATAAGTCGTCGATCCTGGGTAAGGGATAACGATTCTTGGTCGTTACCTTGTTTAGCTCACGGTAATCAATGCATAGGCGCATTGATCCATCCTTCTTCTTCACAAACAATATTGGAGCTCCCCAAGGCGAAGAGCTGGGTTGTATGAAACCCTTTTCCAGTAAGTCGTCCAACTGAGTCCTGAGTTCTTTCATTTCAGTAGGCGCCAGACGATAAGGAGCTCGCGCAATTGGTGCAGATCCTGGCAGAATGTCTATCCTGAACTCAACTTGTCTCTCAGGAGGTAATCCAGGTAATTCATCAGGAAAGACATCAGGATACTCGGAAATAATTGGAATATCTTCGATCTTAGGCTTCGGATCATTTACTGTTACTTGTGCCATGTAAATGACACATCCGCTCTTTAGACATTTCGATACCTTGAGAATAGACACATTGTTGGGTAAACCATATTGTGTATCTCCTTGTATGGTGACAGATTTACCAGAAGGGGTTTTGATGATAACTAGCTTTTTATCGCAGGCAATTTGGGCTTGGTTATGCGACAACCAATCCATGCCTAAAACCACATCAAAACCAGCCAATTTCATTGGCAAGAGGGATAGCAGAAAAGAATGGTGCTTAATGGATATAAAGCATCCATCAAGAAGAGTTGAAGCTGTTTCTAAGGTACCATCGGCAAGCTCTACCTCATATTTTATGTCTAGAGTCTTAATAGCCAGATTCAGTAACTTACAAAACTTATGGTCTACGAAGGACTTATCAGCACCTGAATCAAATAAAACTCTAGCATAATTATTATTAATGAGGAAGGTACCTGTTATGATGTTCTCATCATTCACCGCCTCCCTTGTATTCATCTGAAAAACCCTAGCATTGTTTTTCTTCGCCTCCTCAGGCTTCTTATCATTCTTGGGGTAGTTGGTCTTGATGTGCCCCTTTTCGTTGCAACCGTAGCAGGTTGCATCCTTGATGTTTCGGCACTCCACAGACCTTGTGCCCTTTCTTCTTGCAAATCCCACATGGTTTGGCTTGTGGGTCTTGGTTACACTTCCCAAAGTGCCTCTTGTTGCAAGTCTTGCATCTGGGCTTGTCTCCTGATTGCCCTTTCTTGGAACCAGAGTTCCCTCTGTTCTTCTTGTTCGACTGATGGGAATGGTCTTCTTCCCTCTTTCTTTTCCCGTCATCAGTGGTTTTCTTTGCCCTACTCCTCACTACATCAAGAGTAAAGGATAAAGATAGATCTACAGCAGATCTATAAGTAGTAGGCTTAGAAGCCTTAACATTTCCTTTCACCTCTGGGGCTAAACCACTGATAAAACGCGCAATGCGTTTGGGTTTTGGGGTGACCAAGTACGGTTGACATTGAGTTGAAACTGGTCACATAGGACCTGCAATCCAAATCCTTCATCACCAAAGTGAGGAAACCAGTCTCTATTCTCTCGACTTCATACGGAGGACAATAAGTGCCCTTCATAAGATCAACAAAATTCTTCCACGAAAGGTTATACAGAGGAACCTTTCCAGTGGATTACACCAATGCTTTCCACCAAGTTAGGGCATCGCCCTTGAAGGATTGAGACACAAACTTAACGATGTCTTCCTTAGCACATCCACTGATGTCAATCACAGTCTCCATTTCATCTAACCACTTCATACAGTTGATTGCTCCCTTTTCTCCTGTGAAGTCTCTGGGTTTACAGGAGACGAAGTATTTATAGGTACAACCCTTGGTGTACCTGGGAGTTTGTTCGAGGACAACCTGCCTCTGTGGTAAACTTCTCTGATAAGACGAGTGTTGAGACTCATCCTTCTTCAGTGTATGCGAATGAGATAGGGACTTTGTATGAGTTTTGGACCGAACATTACTCGGCTCCTTGAACTTATTATCCACAGCTTGAGCAACCGCTGCGGTTATCATCGCTTGTAATTCAACACCAGTGATATTAATCCTGGTGTTATTGTTTCCTTCTACGTGATGACTGTTTGCTTCATCAGAGTCAGCCATGTTTTGAATACTAAATCAAACAATAATGATATAATTAAATTATATAAGAAATCATCACATTGATGATCAGATGGTCATGGTATTATTAAACCATATAGACCATTTTAAGTAAAATCAATTTAATCATGATTTGCCTAGGCTACAACAGAACCATTATAAGCAATCAATTGGATATAATCCTTTATATTCATTAGACAGGGGATATAAATCACAACTGTCAATGTCATAAAAAGACATTTTCATATAGCACAAGGCTCGTCTCGAAGGACGTTTAGATGGCACAAAAGGCCTTGTCACAAGGACGATTAGAATATAACCAATGATCTCTTGGTTCAGTGATCTTTTAAGGGTCGATCATAGTTCATTGCCTTTTTGACAAGAAGTTTATAAAATAAAACTATCATTGTCGTTATTACACCTTTGCTTATAGGTATACATCTCAAATGGATGTTTTGCTGTATACATCATAATGATGTTTATTAGCCATGATTCACAATGATCATATAGGCTATGATAGTGACTTGGAAAGATCCAAGTACATTTGGAAGCTTGTGTGGTCTCTCAAGCCACACAGCCAGGAATGTTAACATGTTTTCAGATGTTAACAGGGAATTATTATCTTAAAAAGGTTGTACCATCATAGCCATTAATATTTTGGCTAGTTATACCCTTAAGAATTTCTTTTTGGCAGATCAATTTAAAATTGAAATGATATAGCATAATGATGTAAAAATACATATTTAAAATCCCAAAAAGAAATTTAAATAATCCATTAAACTATTACAAAGATGCCCTAAACGGGTCTTGAAATAAACATACTGCCCACGAAGGGGCTACAAAAACAGAAATAAGTCCTCGTAGGGACTAGGTACAGAAAATAAAATGTCCTCATAGGGACTTGATTGAAAAATACAATACAAAATAAAGTAAACAACTTTCTACTTCTTTTTGCCTTTGATGAGACTTGCAAGGCCCTTGAGAAAGCTGTTATGCTTCTTATTGGTTACATCTGTTTTACGCTCAACCCTGTCCAACCTCTGCAGAATTTCTTGAGTTTGCTCCTGTTGGGGAGGAGGAGGTTGCTGATAAGGTGGGTATTGATATCCTTGCACTGGATATCCAGTTGGGTAAACTGGAGGATAAGTTGAAGGATATAGTGCATTATACTGTGCTGCCGTAAAGTATGGATCTTGAGTTCCATAACCCGCAGAAGTTGGGTATTCAAATTGCTTATACCCAGACGAACCTGGGTAAGTCGGTATCGGGTTTTCAAAACCTACTGGCGGTGGCGGTGGTGCATAAGAAACCGGCGAAGGATCGTCTTCCGGTACCGTATGTGAGGGTCCACCCATTTGGGGGTCCTCGGGAATCGGAGGGTATGAGCTTGAACCTTGAGGGGAACTGAACCGTGGTCCCCCTCGCACGGATATTCGTGCATTCCTCCTTCACCTCGGCGGCTCAGGAGGTGGTTGAGGTGGTTGTTGAGGTCGTTCCTCAACGGGTAGAGGTGGTAGAGAAACTGCTTGAAGATGCGGCTCATCTAAAGGAGGTTGAGAAGGAGAGTTATGATATTAAGGGGTGAATGCCCATTCATGTTGGTTCCACCTTTCGGCAAATGAGTCGGGCCCTTGGTACGGCGATCCTTGGTATGGAGAACTGCTAGAGATGTTGATAGGGTGACCCGGTGTTCCGGTTTGCAGATCTGGATCAGGGTTGTCATCCATTTCCATCTCCTGGGAAAAGTGATCCTCGGGTCCTAGTGGATTGAAACCCAGAAAATCGTTGACATAGTCGTTAGGGTTGAACTGGGTTGGAGAATAAGTGGAATCAGAGTGATGGAAAGAATGGGAGTGGAAAGAATGGTGAGATTGGTGCGAATGGTGAGAATGGTGTGAATCTTGTGTGTGATGGGAATGCTGGGGCTCGTCAGGAATAGGCGGCCCAAATGATGGATGAAATGAGGGTGATGAACTCAACGAGACCGAGTGTCTTGCGTATTCCAATGAATGACCCCAATGGTCACGCGAATCCGAGCTAGAAAATGTTGCAGACGGAGTGCGTCTGTGAGAGGGTCCCGCATGTCCTGATGGTCCTCCTCTCATTGGACCCTTTCCCTTGCCTCGTACACGTGGCGGCATTATCGATAAAACCTGTCAAAACAAGTAAATAAAACATAAACAACAAAATGAAAGTTAAGAACAAATCCTAGGTCATTAGCCTAGACTCGGAAGTCTAAGGAATGTGCTTATTGTGTCATTGAGATTAAACACAAAAGGTTAGTGTTTAATTCACTCAATGTTGGCTCTGATACCAACCTGTCACACCCCGATATTTCCACATATTACCGGTGGGCCCGGCGTGGAGAATCGTGACGTAGTTGATATCGTCATTGTCAATAGACACAATATAATAGCACAGCGGAAGGCTGGGTGAATAAACTATTACAACCCATAATGTCTGAGTGTCCAAATGAAAGAATATACATAATGGTTGCAATAAGATCCACAGGCGGATCATAAATAAAATACAAGAAATGGAAATAACAGACTCCAGGTGTCTAGGGGTTTGGTCGTATTAACCCCCAATGAAATGAGCCGAGGATATACAGGACACGGTCGTATTAACCCCCAATGTTTATGTTATCAAACAAGATAGATTAAAACAGGTTATGTAAATTTATTAATCACAATTCGATTAAATGATTTCATACCCGACCAAGCGGTATTATTATAATACCGTATCCCAAGCCCGTATAAGGGAAAAATAAGTTAAAAGTATTTACCTGAGCTAAATGTGAGAAGTAACTCAGCCGTATATTCCTAAAGCTTTATGATAATACCTTCTACTGAAGCTACTCAATCTGTATGGAAGGTTTAATAACCTATTAGGATGCTAACGGGTCTTTAGTTAGGTCAAAGACTTAAACCGGCTAGCTAGAAAGAAACTTTACGGTTCTAAACGCTAGATTAAGCGGAGACCGGAATGGAATGTGGTTTAGACCCGACATGTTTGGATACTTGTGTAATATGGGTAAACTAAACACATTCTGGAATTTGAAGATTTAATGATAAGGTTATACCCGTTTCGGCTATTTTACGTAAACTAGTCACAAAAACCGATCCGAATGCATAAATGCATAACGGGTAACCAAATGAATTATATACAGGTCTCAAATGTTATTATGCTTAAAATTGGTTAATACATCAGTAGGATTTTAACATATATGCCCAAAAAGTATTCAAAACCATTTTAAGTCCCGTAAGGGCATTTTGGTCATTTTAATGATTATAAAAGAGATTTTATAACAAACTGAGGTTCTGGTCTTTGGTAATCAGTAAAAATATCTATTTATCACATTTCATCAGTAAGACATTATACATATGTGAAGTTTACTATTTATGGCCAAACTATGCCCCGAAAGGACATTTTGGTCATTTCAGATATGCTTTTAAGGACATTTTTGGAAGTCTGAGTTCATGACTTATACTTACTGTAAAAATATTAAAAAATTTTTTAAAAATTCAGCAGGTAACAAGTCTTAGGTGTTAAATATGGTTTTAAACCATACTATGCACCTAATTAGTGTAAACTCGCTAATTGACAATAATTACGATGTTTTTGCAAATCTGAGATTTTGATCAGTTTTAAATGCTCAAAAATAATTTATTTAATGTATGAAATCAGTAGGAAAAAGTTTGGCATTAAAATCATTTGTTAATCTCATTTTATGCATGAAAAGGGTATTATCGTCATTTACCGAATTTCACAAGAACTCTATGATATGAACATATTATAATCTGACCAAAAATCCTAAAAATCCTTAAAAATAATATCTTAACAGTTGGTAATGATTTTTGGATCAAAATCCAAGTTTAAACATGTCTTATGCAAGATATCGCAATTTAATTAATAAAAAGCTTCAATTTACGATATCGAGCATAACTTCAGTTTGAGACCAAGAACTGATGTCAAATTTTTGGGACAAGCTTATATATCAATAGCAAAGGTTTTTATCCTCTCACATTTCTAAAAATCTCATTTATATGTCAAAAGGGCATTTACGGCATTTGTAAGCATAATAACAAACAAGAGCATATAATTCAAACTACTAAGGACCAAGCAATATAACTCCAGAGGGTTATACTACTGTATAATGTGGTCCTAATGGAAGCTTAAAACATGGGAGAATTAAGCTTAATCGGGTCAGAACTGAAAGTCAAAGCAAAAGTCAAGCTTTTGCGACTTTCGGTTATGAACCGACCTTAGACTGATAATTGTTGGGTTAGACATGTTGAAACATGTTCTAATACTAATTAAAAAGTTATTAGAATGTTAAAATATAATTTATAACTTCTGTTTTATTAGTTTAAATCATTATTAAAGTTTCTATCCAGTTTGACTTTTTGACTAACTAGTTTGACCCGACAATTAACTAGTCAAACGAAATAATTAGGAGGTGCCCTTTTAGGGTTAATCACCTACCTTAATATGGTCCCATAACCACTTTTATTACGGTCAGTGGCTGGACCATTTGTGATTAAACCGAAAGTCAAAGTCTATTTACGATATCTTTGACTTTTCGGTTTTCGGCTAATAAACTGAACTAAGCAAGGACTAAAACACTTACATAAGGTCCTTGCTATCTTTTCTACACTTCTTGATCCTCTTCTAATGCTGGCTATATCCAGAAGTGAGTATATTAAATGTTGCAAGTGAATGAGCACTTGAAAAAATGAACTTAGGAGCCTTATATAACAATTTGCCATGCATTAGGATGTTTGCATCTGTTTTGGAGGCATCTAGGATCACCCCAGGTGTCCTAGTAGTATTACAAATCCGTCCAACAGCCTATGGTATCGAATAGAAATTGTTAAAGTCGGTTTGGAGCTGAAAACCTGCACATGGCAAGTGTTTCCTACGCTTGGCACTTTTACGCGGGCCGCGTAAGACTCAGAAGGAGTCTACGCGGGCCGCGACGACCCTCTAACCAGGTTAAAACATTTTTAAACTTGGCAGATTCAGTCCCTGGTCCTTATAAACCGTATACAACATTATTTTTGGCATATAAGGCCCTTGTAGTTAGTTTGTAGAGGTTCAAGGGAGTGTAACCCAACTCCATTAGGCCCGGTTCCGTTAAAAGATCACCATAAACACAAGTTTCTTACTATTGACGCTTTTAACCCGAAGTCTTGAAAACTTGCTTAATGATCTCGAAACCATGCGAAATTTATACCACTTATTCTTGAGAGTATATTTGAATATTTCGAAGCCTCAGATTCGTTAAAATGTCACTCAGAGGTAAGAATTAACATGTTGATACGTTTAACCCCTGTAGTTTATAATTTTCCGATTATTTGAAATAAACGGCTTCTTATATCCAATTAATCATTCATTTAAGAATATATTCTCTGAGTATGATCACTCAGAGGCACAAGTTTGGCATGTTGACACTTTTAGTCCCTTCGCATACATATTTTCACCGTTTGTCAACTTTAGTCCTTCAAACTTAATCTTTCACATATTTAGAGTTTAGGACACGTGTCTTTACATAATTGGACACGTTTTTACGTGGTGTACAGAAACCCTTACAGAAAACCTAAGGCAGCAGTTGATTAATCTCCTTTTTATAAACTGTTTTTACAAAACCTTAAATATTTTACAATGTGATTAGCAGTGATTGAGTCTTTGTAATTCTTCAATTACTGCCGATATTATGGGGTTTTGTATACCTTACTTGATAATCTTCACAATTGGACAACGGGTTAGCCAATGTGTGATATGACCATAGCCACAGATACGGTCGAGAGGCAAGTACTGAATGAGTAATTGTGTAGATATAAACATTGTAATCGCTCTCAATACTGTAAATCAATAAAACTCTTCTTGATTAAACTGGGATTCACTCACCACTATTTCCCACTGACAAAATGTTTTTAAACGTGTTTCAGGTAACAAAATGTGAAAGGCAACTAGAAGCCAGCTGGACAGCACTGAAGGCTTGGAAAAGTGGCTATAAAAGTTACCTAAATAAAGAAGATGTTTTATTCCATAAAATAGGGATTTTCCCTATAAAAATGTTTGTAATGAAAAGTTGGGTTTTATCCCCAATATGTTTAATATTATAAAATATGGTGTTTTACTCTGATAAAATATTTCCTAACTACGGTCCTGATGAAATTTCCGCTGCCAAATTGATAAACACCGATACCACCGACACTGAGTCTCGCAGACGCCCGTTCCCAGGACAGATAGGGGGCGGGGGTTGTAACAATTGCTCTTTGCTTTCTTGAGGATGTTGCAGTTAAATTCCATTCCTATGCAAGATTGGCTAAAAAGAGTATCATCTGATGTTATTATTTTGGGTAATTATATCTTCTTTCCCTTGTCTTTTGGATTAGAAATTGGTAGTGTTTCCTTTCTTGGTTGTTCTCTTGTTTCTGTTTCTGGTTCTTCTCTTGGTTGTTTTGATGTTTGATGAGTTTATGATGTTGGCATCAAAATTAGAGCTCTTTCAAGGTTTGGTGTGATATGAGGACCCATTGGTTCAAGTTTGTTTTGGGCATTGTCTTCTTTGGTACTGATTCTAATGTGACTTGTTTAGATGGTGCTTCTATAACTTCTTTGATCAACTCTTTGAAGGGCACATTTGTAAGGTTAGCAATGTTGAAAGATAGTTTTTTCAATAGAGACTTCACATCATTAATCAGTGTTGTGTTCTTGATGTCTTCAGCATATAGCTTGTTCAGTTCTGACTTAATTCCATTCCCATACTTGTTCCAATCTTCTATTTGTTTTACCGATGTAGTTGTGATGGTATTATTGTCCATTCTCAAATTGTTAAGGCTTTCCTCCATTTCTACTAAGTCCTTTGACATTTTTTTTGTGATTTGTTGAGTGGTGTCACTTGAACAAGCTTATCGCTTTGACTTCATAACTTCCTTCATTTGGTCTTTCAGCTCTTTTAATTCTTTTTTCATATTCTTGAACTCAAACATGAAGTTGTTAATGTCTTGGGGTGCTTGCTGGGGCTTCTTGGATATTCTCCAGCTTTTTATTGTTTTCTTATGTCTACTATTAGATTACTTCAAAAGAATCTGATAATTTTCTAATATCGGATTTCTGATTCTGTAATTCTTCCAACAAACAGTCCAGCTTCCCTTCAACTTCTGACTTTGACTTTTCTGAAGGTTGTTTTTTCCCAGTTTCCTCATGATCCGATTAATTACTGCTTCAAACTGTTTGTGGGTCAATACATCTGACCCCGGGTGAGTTGGAACAACATATGTTCCTTCTAACATACTAGCAAAAGACAAACTTCTTGCTGTCTTTAAAGATCTAATCATATCAGAAGACCAGTCATTGGATATTTACTAGATTTTAGCAAAAAATGCTTATTTGGATTTCCCGCATGTCCTTAAACTTCCTTTTCAGGTTGTTATCTATGAGTTGATCAGAAAAATAACATTTTCCATTCTTTGTGACTCCAAGTTTCCTTGTTCAGATATCTGATCTCAACCTATTGTCATCTCAGGCTCATTCTCTTCATCGGATTTTGAGCCGAGATCAATGGGACCCAAAATCTATTCATCAAGATTAATGTTTGACTGTCTTAGTACAAATTTATAATTGACTTCAACCGATTCATCAGAATCTAATTCTGCCGAGTCTGATACTTAATCAAAATTGAGATTGAGATTTTCACCTGATCTGATGTTTTGATTTGATTTGATTTCTTTATTCTGACCTTCTCCATCTAGCACTATTCCAGACATTTTTTACTACTAATCCAGATTGAATTTTGCAGCATGTGGTGTTGACTCACTATTAGATTGTGGGTCAGGATCTACACCTTCCATTCTTGATTGCTGAGCAGTATCTTCCATAATTGTATCTCTGATCCATGAAGTTTGTGCTGTGATTCTCCCTTTTATCTAATCTTCATGTCTTTTTGGATAAGGTGATTCCTTTGGTATAAATTGCATCATGCTTTCCGTGAGGATTGGAATCTCATTAGATTCCTTCCAAGCTTTGTCAACACTCTATGGTGTCATTACTACAGTATTCCATATTTCCTTAGATGAGGGAATTTATATGCTCCTTTCTTCAAAGGTTTTAGCAATGATGATTGCCCAAAATCTTGAATATGGAAGATGAGTTGTTATACGTCCATTCTCGGTAAACATTGACTTTTTCATCAGATTGAGAATTTCACTAGCATAGTAAGTGTGAACCCTAGTTATGAGACCATACATGATGTTATGAATAGATGTATTGATCTGATCAGCAACTCCAATTTTTGAGGTTAAGCACTTGTTCAGAATTTCCACGAAGACTTGCGAGAAGGCATATAATTCTTTTCTTTTAAATTCACCTAATCTTATGATCAACTATACCGCAAATTTTCAAATAGTTTGAATATCTCTGTCCTTGCTGGTACTTCGACATAATGACCTTTTATAGGTAGTTCCAACCACTCCCTAGTCTTCTTTGCATTGATTGTTACAAAAACGTTCCCATACAAATGTGCAATCAACTCATCAGCGGGTTTATCCATTGAAATCTTCAAGGTTCTAGTTGTAACACAACTATAGGAACCTCTACGGTTTTCAAAAAAGAGCTTCTTTCACTGGACAAAGCTTCAGGAATATCTGACATCTCTGATCGTATAAGATGTCTTGAGCGTTCATCTGAAGGGTGTTTTATTTTGAAGGTAAGTATTTAGCTTTGCTGATGAAGTCTACAACGTGGTGTGTGGCAGGGGTATTGGGATTAGCTGAAGTTAACATGGTGATTGTGAGAATTTTTGGTTTAAAAAATAACAAATTTGGTTTTTAGGGCTTTTGAGGGTTTTAAATTTCATATATATTATTTTGTTATTTTTAACATAATATTATATATGATAATAGTTATATATACAATACTATATATAATTATATAAAGAGTTAAATGCTTAGTTGGTCCCTGTGGTTTCCAAAAATTGCAGACTTGGTCCTAGTGGTTTACTAATTACACGCGTGGTCCTAAAACTTGTCAAAAATGCACTCGGTTGGTCCCTAGCCCTAACATCAGTTAAATTTCTCAGTTACTATGTGTGAAATGACTATATTACCCCTCAAAGCCAAATCATCTTCTTCAACCTCTTACCCCTGAAAGCCCTAATCATCTCCTTCAACCCTGAAACATCTGTATCATCTTCATCACCATCATCATCTTCATCACCGTCTCATTAGATAAGCACAATTCTCTCTGTATTCAATCTCCATAATCCCTACAAACATTTTCCCCAATTTCACTAAGACCCACTTCAATTTCAGCTTCAATTCTATAATCACCATACAAGACCCACTTTGATCTCTCCTTCTTTTGCCGACAGAACATCATCAGCACTTGCAAACCATCTATACCGGTGAAATTCGTCGGAGAATAAACCACCACCGTCATCATTCATCATCACCATTCATGTCACCATCACCGGACAAACGAGAGGGGAAGGGGCGCCGTGTAAATCCACCACACGGCGGCGCTGCCGTCGTCGATCTGCACATCATCTTCATCATTGGCACCTTACCGTCATCTTCATCCATCATTCTCGTCCCCACTGTCGTTCTGTGTCATCATCAGAAAGGAAGGTTTGTCGGAGCACGTCGACCGGAGTGGTCGTCGGAGAGGCTCGCCGGCTCCTCCATGTGGTCCACCAGACTTGAAAATGAGAGGATAAGAGAGGGTGTCGGCTGTGGTGGTTGTGTGTAACTATGATCTTGTGAGTACGGATTGTGAAGGAGGGTGTCGGATTGTGTTATCTGTGTTGTGTATATAGTTTAGAGAGTTAGGGTTTCAAGAGAATGAAGATAGAAAGTGAGTAGATGATGGTGATGAAGATGATGCAGTGAGTTTTGTTAATAAGTAAGGGTATTTTGGTCATTTAACATGGATTTAACTGAGAAATTTAACTGATGTTAGGGCTGGGGACCAACCGAGTGCATTTTTGACAAGTTTTGGGACCACACGTGTAATTAGTAAACCACTAGGACCAAGTCTGCAATTTTTGGAAACCGCAGGGACCAACCAAGCATTTAACTCTATAAAATAAATAATAAGATGGATTAGGCTCGTGAGCCTACTCAGACTCGATAAGTGAAACCTAAACCAGACTCGGTTAGTAAACACGTTTATTTTAAATGTAAGTTCATGCTATAGCTTGATTCAGCTCGGCTTTATTTGATACTTTAGCGTTTCAGGAGTGGTTTGGCACGTTTACAACCCTAATAAAGATTTTCATATCTTTCTGTTAATATTTTACTCATTTAATTTAATTTGTATGAACTTATCAAAAAAAATAGTATCTTACAAATAGTTTAATGAACTAATAATGACGTTTTTCTTTTAAAACAGCTCATTTAACATGTAAAAAATAAAAATATACAAACTTATACATATATAAACGTCAATTTCTAAAGTTGCTACCTGCTATAACGCGTGAAAGGACTCGTGGCTTTTGGCGGCACTCCATTCATACTAAAAAACCCATTCTAAGCCAACCATATTATTTTCTCTCATCGTAATAAATTTATTTTGAACGTTATTAGGAAAAAGGTGTGGTTCCTATAAAACTTTTGACGAATTATATTTAAAATTTTATTAAAGTTTGATTTTAATATAAACACAGCAAAAGTGCGTAATATTTTATAATATATAAGTGACGATTTGTTATTTTTGAAATCACAAAATAGTAACATCATGCTATGAAGACTAGTGCCATGTGACATTGTTAAACTTATTTTAAGTGTGGTATATACGTATTTCACATTTAAGTAAAATTGTGTATTTTCAAACGGTGACACCGTAAGCCCAATAACAATTTAAAAGGAGAAGAAGATATTCTGGGTGTTTAGAGTGTCGAATCAAATATATTTACATACAATAACATAACAACTAGAATGTTAAAAACAAATGTGCTTATGCTTATATTATTTGTGTTTGTTATTTGAATAAATCAAAAGTGTAGAAAAAATTGAAAGTAGATCAACATGTATGAGAGTGATTTTTATTGAATTTTTATGTATTTCACGATTTATCATTAAAACTTAAATTTCCCTAAGAAACATGTTAAACTTTAGCATCTGATTCTAGTGGAGTTTGAAAGAATTTTGA
Source organism: Helianthus annuus (assembly GCF_002127325.2). Taxonomy (NCBI): domain Eukaryota; kingdom Viridiplantae; phylum Streptophyta; class Magnoliopsida; order Asterales; family Asteraceae; genus Helianthus; species Helianthus annuus. The sequence goes on from NC_035441.2 coordinate 98,434,673, forward strand.
AAATGTTTGTCATTTAGTACGAGTTGGCCAAAGATGTTCGCATAGAGGTAAAGTAAAACCTATTTGTCCCTTTGCACCAGCTAAATGTGATCTAAATGGGCTCGCCATCTTGGATGACACCCATCATTGGTTTCTTGAAATATGACACCCTCTCGCAAAACAAGGCGAAGGCCAAAAATGATCCAATACAAATCTCTACAATATCATTTGTCCAATGGGATATTGTATCGAAAATCTGTTTTGAGCCCTCTTCTCCGCTGTGTAGACACCGGGGATTCCAACTACCTCATGCACGAGATCCATGAAGGCCTCTATGGTCTTCATGCGAGTTTGCGCATCTTGGTAGCTAATACTGACCAAACATTCACCTAGATGCAGTTAAGGAGTTACGCAAATGCGACTCCTGCCAAAGACATGCACCAAAAACCTTACGCCCCAAGAATGAACGGGTCCGGGTTACAACTACATGGCCATTCCAAAAATGGGCCATCGATCTTGTGGGGCCCTTCCCTAAACATCCTAACATGGTAGCCCACATCATTGTTGTCGTCGGCTACTTCACCAAGTGGGTTGAGGCAAAGGCCTTAGCATCCACAACGACAACCATGGTAAAAAAAAGTTCATCTGGGAGTACATTATCTGCCGCTTCGGGCTCCCAAATAGCATTGTCACCGACAATGGCACAAATTTTGCGCATGCTGATCTACAGAAATGGCTCACGGACCTCAACATCAAGCAAATCTTCACTTCTGTCATGCACGTGCGAAAATAATGTGTTGGATCGATGAAATACCCAAAGTACGCTACGCTCGTTGAACCCATCCAAAGACAAGCACCGGTGAAACCCCCTTCAGCCTAACTTACGGCTCTGAAGCGGTGATACTTGCAGAAATTGGTCTTCCATCACCAAGGGTAATCGTTGTTAGTTCCACTGACAATGATACCGAACGCGCCTCGACCTCAATCTCTTAGAAGAGAGGCGCGACATGGTCGCAATCAATGAAGCTAAGTACAAATCCAAACTGGAAAAGTACTATAATGCGCGAGTGAAGATATGCACATTCAATAGGTCCTTGGCAAAGGCGCGTACAAGATGCAAAAGGTTGATGGCATGCTCATTCCTCGCACGTGGAATGCAGGACACTTGCATAAATGTTATATGTAAGGGAATCAAAATGTTTGTAATCAAGGCATTGGGCCAAGAAATCTTTTTATTGATACAAGCTCCCTTTACATTATTTCATGTTTACAAATATAAATTGTACTACAAATGTGCGCACAACTTTGGGTACATGCGAAAACAAATTGAGAAACAAAATACAACTCCTAGTGCTTGCCACAATCTTCAAGGCGTCTTCGCTCTTTGTACCACGCTAGATTGCTCCCATGAAGCATTTAATGCATGTCTCTACGCAGACTCGGGTACCTACCCCATTGCCTAGCAAGACATCAGTTCAATTCTCATTCGTGATTACCTGCACAAAGTAGACATGCACACACATATATTGTAGATATACAGTTTATACACACATTCAAACAAGTCAAAAGATATATAAACAACACCATGAAGGCCAAAAAATATGAGCAGGTATGGCATTCTTGATTTCAGCAACCAACAAAGGTTGTGGAAGGATGGAACTTATCTTACACCCAAAGGGCTGAACCCTCAGCATGCAGGCTGGGTTAGTGAAGCTTGTTTTAACCCCTACGACTAACAGAGGCCATGATGTGCGTAAGTGTGTATATGTTTTAGGTATATATTTTAAGCCCTTTTTACACTTTTTAGCCAAGTTTTAAATTTATAAAACACGATATTTACTAACACTAAACACACATATGGGCAAGTGCACCCATCGTGGACGTAGTATAGTGTTGGTAAGATACCGAGGTCGTCCAAGGACACAAGAGCTTTTAGTACCGGTTTATCCTCAACGTCTAATCAATCAAAATGTTAGAAAAAGGTTTTTAAACTAAGAAAATAAAACTAACTAAAATGCTGAAAAATAAAATAAAAACAAATCAGATAGACAAGATAAATCACTTGGATCCGACTCGTGTGTAGTGTAACCTTTGATTATTTTTGCACTTTTGCACTTGTTTAAGAGATTATCTTAGTTATTGTAGTAGGCCCCTCTTTTGAAGGCGACGTTACCCTCAACCCAGTAGTTTGAGTCAGCAAGGATACAATCATAAAGGGTCGGATTACTGAAAGATAATTAATTAAGTTATTAATGCATAATGTGGTAGGCCCTTCTATTGAAGGCGACGTTACCCTCGGCTAAGTAGTTTGAGTCAGCAAGGATACAGTCCTAAGTAGCTGGGTTAAAGTTTTAATAGTAGTTTAACTTATGAGGGGATCAAAGAGTTTGGACCCCCGCCATCCAATACCTTTGGGTATTGAAGGAGGTCCTACTAAATTTGACCCAGGTCCTTTGCAGGATCGATACACTGAACAATGGCAAGACTCTTACCAAACCGTTCCCTTAACCCCCGACCAGGTAGCCAACATACCTCCATATAGACCGTGGAGATATGAATGGTGAAAATCTTTTATTTTATATAGACAGTAAAATAATGCCAAGACACCACGGACAAACGATAAGGAAGAATCACCTTCAACATAAGAAACTAGTAATTAAAGTCATTAATACAAAACCAATTAAAAAGTGCAAAGGATTAAAAATAAAAAGTATTACACTAAACACTTGTCTTCACCAAGTGATGTAAGGGACTTAGACAAACATGGCCTTTGATTGTCAAGAACTCTTATGATCAATCTTGGATCCCGAGACGACTCACACACTCTATGATGGACAACGGATGATGGTGGTGGATGATGGTGTTGTGATGGTGGTGGATGGTGGGTGAAGTGTGAGAGAGGTGGTGTGCCAAGGGATGAGTTGCAAGAGCTCCAAACACTCCTATTTATAGGCTGAACAGAAGCTCGGGCACGGCTCCGTGTCCGCTGGGCATGGCCCCGTGTCCATCTGACTCTCTCTCTTCATTAATTGCAATTCGCAATTTCAATAAATCCGCCTGCAGGAAGTTGACCACGCCCCCGTGTCCGCTGGGCACGGCCCCGTGCTCACTGAGCACGGGGCGTGTTCAGTCTTCTGTCTTCTTTGTTTTGCTTGGGAAGATGCTGTCGGGAGGCCGGGCATGCCACTTTTGTTCCTTTTCTTGTATTTATGTTAGATTTAGCCGTCTTTTTGCTTCTTTTGTTCATTTGAGCTCATTTAATCCTGAAAATACAAAAGGAAGACAAAAACATACTTTTTCCAACATTAGTACTAAAAAAGGATTAGTTTTATGCCACAATTGATGTAATTTATATGTTGCATTTTGTGCACATCAAATACCCCCACACTTGAATCTTTGCTTGTCTTCAATCAAAACTCTTTATTATGTGGCTTACACACCCAAATGGAATGGGTAGAAGAGAAGTTTTGGGCTTGTCGTAGAGTGTCGGGATTTCCAAGATTCTTTAATTAAGTTTTATTTTTATTTATTTACAATCCTATTCGTCATGATTTATTAAAAACGTTTCATAAAATAAATTACTTATTAGGGCATAACATACCTTTTTAAAATTTCATTTATATACAAGTTCACATACCTCACGGGGAATCACTCAACACTCGGCCGAAGGTGTATTTTTAGTGAATCACTCGAGAGCGGCATGGAACTTACTCCTACCATAAGCTTGCCAAGTAATCAATCCTCCTCCTTTTTAACTATATACATTTGTAAATATCAAGAGGACTTTTTGGGTGAAGGGTTACGCTTGGGCTAAAGGTGGGTGGTTGGGTTAGTGGTTAGTAAAAGGGCGAAAAGCGTAACAAACGTCGGTTTTTTGGAAGACTTTTTATTTTTCACATTTTTATTTCATTTTGATGAACCATTTGTTTCAAACAAATTTATTTTTGATGGACTTGTTTGTTTATTTGGTTTCATCAAAATACATTTTTTTTAAAGTCATAAGAAAACCGAACGTTGTTACTAAAAGAAAGGGTTAAAATAAAAAGGTTTAGGTGGGTAAAAAGGGTGATTGTTTTGGGTTAAGAAATGAAAAGGCTTAGGCTCAAAGGGGTTAACTAGGGGGATTTTGGGTAGGTGGTAAAAAAAATGAAAAATAATGGTGTAGAAAGAAAAAGGGTTAGTCCTAATACCTCCATCATTTACTTACTTGGGTTTAAGTTGGTAAGGACCGGGAATGTATTGTCGTGGCAAGTTCTAGAGTCGTACGAACCAAGCGGCTATTCACACAAGAAAACGAAAAATGAGCATTTAGTGTAAAGATATGTATTTGTATGCTCGATAAAGGCTTAAAACTCACTTTTGTGGGAAATGGTTTTTATGTGATCAAGTATATATAATCAAATTTTAACTAAGCTTGTCATGCCGTTTCATAATTTTCTTATGTTGGTTCTTTTTATCACGACGCTATCGGTTATAAACTTGTAAAAATATAACCTCGTTAGAACTTAATTCCCAACTTAAACTTAGACAAGTAAAAAGAAAAATGAAAATTTTTGAAAAAAATTGGGGTGATTAGCGGTTCCAATAAAGTTTTGTGTAAGGCTTGTTATTATGACTTGCAAGATTCAAGGTTTTAGCATCCCCCCCCCCACACTTAAATTACACATTGTCCTCATTGTGTCCCAAAAATAAGTTTTTAGGTTGATTGAATGTGTAAAAGGGTGTTAAAAGCAAAATTTTATGTTACTGGCATCCTGGACACGGCCCCGTGTTCAGGTGCCAGTGACAGAAATTAATAAAAAGAAACAGAAGCCTGGACATGGGGGCGTGTTCAATGAACACGGCCCGTGTCCAGTTACCTGAACTAGGCAATTTTCTGCAGATTGTTCAGCACGGGGCCGTGTTGGGCGGACACGGCCCGTGCTGAACTTACTGTAATGAAGAATTTGTTGTCGGATGGCCCTGTTTTCGTGTTTGGGGTGATGTTTCTCATTTCCCTTGTTATCCTTCACCATCCCAAGTGTGTTTTATTAGTTACAACATCATCCAAACCTTAAAACCATCATTTCATTAAAAACCATCATAGTGAGAATTACATTATCCTATAATGCTAGTAAGTTAGATAAGTAAGCACAAGAAGCTTAAACCAAGGAGTTCTAGCCTACAAGTTATTCTAATTAGCAAAATTTCCGAGAGGATAATATTCTCGATTGGATGCGGCTTCATAGAACTCCTTCCTCCGGGCATGGACTTCTCATATGTCGGCGAGCCACTCCTCTATCTCCCTTGGGAGGAGGAAGGAGGGCTCGTTGGCGTCGGTTTGAGGAGGTGCAACTTCCACCGGGACTTCTTGTAGATTTTCAATGGGAGGTTCCGCCGGAATGTCATCCCACCCGGTAGCGTTGTTGACTCAAGGTGCTAGGTTCCAATCCTCTTGAGGGAGGACGGGTTCCATAGGAGGTGTTACAAGAATATTTAACCTCTGGTGCAAGAGGTTAATTTCTTGAAAACTATTTTCCAGCCCCACTGTAAGATAATTTATACGGTCTATTAGGACCTCCTCTACCGAAGTCATTTCATCGAGAGCTTCCCGTAGTGCCATGATGTAGTGTACAAGGGTAGCTTCAATGGAAGGCCTTCTCCCTCTTCGACTGTTTCTTGAATGCACGGAAGACGTTCCACTGTTTTCACTTGACATTCTACGAAAATAAACCAGAAATAGCTTATTTTAATGAAACAGTACTATGGACACGGCCCCGTGCTCAATGAGCACGGCCCCGTGTTCACCTTTCTGCAGAATTTTGAAACAAGGAATGTTGAAGTTTTAAGTTATTTTTCTAATTTGTGAAGCCTCTTTGAACAATAATAACTTAAAACAGCGTTATACAACTTATTTTTAACAAGATTCTTTGAACAAAACTCAACAATCCTTGCATTAAAGCTTGAAATCTCAAGCTTTAATAGAGGTTTTTGGAGAAAGATGAAGAAGAAGGAAATGGATAAAAGAGGAAAGGACAAGATGGTTGTAGGAACCTTCTTTTAGAACATACCTAGGATGGTAGGAGAGAAGATCCCTTCAAATCTCTGTCCCTGGATGGTCCAAATGTGCAGGATTCTTGGCTGCATTTATAGAAAACGACAGCATGCTGGACACGGCCCCGTGTGCAGGCAAGATCCTGAGACAGTTTGCCCGTATTCTGACATAAAGTCAGAAAGGAATCTTTTGGTGGACACGGGGGCGTGTTGGCTGGGCACGGCCCCATGTCGAAAGGCTGATTATGAAGTTTGTCTATTTTCAAGGAACTTATCCGGATCGGGCGGTTCCTTACTGGATGGAACAACCCCAAAGTGCCTACGATACCTTAATTGATCTAGATTAAGACGAGAATGCAAGAGGTTGTCGGTGAGGGTGATTCCTATGCTAAATGTAGGTGGACAAGTCCAACCCTTTTCCGGGCTCTCGTTAAAGAAGTTGTATGCCGAATCGCTCAGGTCTATGTATGCATCGGACGAAGTCGATGGGGAGTCCTTCACGGCACAATCGGCACAGGGACGACTATCGTCCAAGTCTTTGCTAGAGTTGAAGGTATTATCGGGAGCAACGAGGTTGTTTGAATGCGACCCCAACACTTCTTCTTGGTCATCGTCTTGAGATAAATTAAGGAAATCCATCTTAAGTTCTTTTAACCAATTAAGAATCAGATCTTCTAGTTGAAATAGTTCATCAAGAAGCATTTCTCCTAAAATATCTGGCTAGGCGCATTCGAGGGAGAGATAAGGATTATTTTTACTTTCGCCCCTCTTAAGGCTACAGGCAAACGATGGGTCTATATAATGGGGCTTATAATTTAGAAAATAGCATTCTAATTCTTTATGACCGCCTCCACATAATTGACACCACGTACCATAAGAGTGCCGAAAGTAAAAAAGATCATTATCACTCATTTTTGTGTCTGAAATTACCAACCGTCGGGATCTTACGGTTCTGTTTTCAGTAACTGAATCGTGGGCATGGGGGCGTGTTGGGTGGGCACGGCCCCGTGTTCAGCTTACTATCTGACTTAAAACAAGATTGCCAGTTCCAATGATTGGGCACGGGGCGTGTTCAGCGGGCACGGCCCGTGCTGAGTTTTGCAGAAGCTGAAAAATTAAGAAAATCCTAAAAAAATAAAAAGAAAATAGAAAAAATGATTAGGCCGTTGATTCCTAACTTTCTTAAAATCCTTGTGTCCCGGCAACGGCGCCAAAAACTTGATGTGCGTAAGTGTGTATATGTTTTAGGTATATATTTTAGGCCCTTTTTACACTTTTTAGCCAAGTTTTAAATTTATAAAACACGATATTTACTAACACTAAACACACATATGGGCAAGTGCACCCATCGTGGACGTAGTATAGTGTTGGTAAGATACCGAGGTCGTCCATGGACACAAGAACTTTTAGTACCGGTTTATCCTCAACGTCTAATCCATCAAAATGTTAGAAAAAGGTTGTTAAACTAAGAAAATAAAACTAACTAAAATGCTGAAAAATAAAATAAAAATAAAACAGATAGACAAGATGAATCACTTGGATCCGACTCGTGTGTAGTGTAACCTTTGATTATTTTTGCACTTTTGAACTTGTTTAAGAGATTATCTTAGTTATTGTAGTAGGCCCCTCTTTTGAGGGCGACGTTACCCTCAACTCAGTAGTTTGAGTCAGCAAGGATACAATCCTAAAGGGTCGGATTATTGAAAGATAACTAATTAAGTTATTAATGTATAATGTGGTAGGCCCCTCTTTTGAAGGCGACGTTACCCTCGGCTAAGTAGTCTGAGTCAGCAGGGATACAGTCCTAAGTAGCCGGGTTAAAGTTTTAATAGTAGTTTAACTTATGAGGGGATCAAAGAGTTTGGACCCCCGCCATCCAATACCTTTGGGTATTGAAGGAGGTCCTATTAAATTTGACCCAGGTCCTTTGCAGGATCTATACACTGAACAATGGCAAGACTCTTACCAAACTGTTCCCTTAACCCCCGACCAGGTAGCCAACATACCTCCATATAGACCGTGGAGATATGAATGGTGAAAATCTTTTATTTTATATAGACAGTAAAATAATGCCAAGACACCACGGACAAACGATAAGGAAGAATCACCTTCAACATAAGAAACTAGTAATTAAAGTCATTAATACAAAACCAATTAAAAAGTGCAAAAGATTAAAAATAAAAAATATTACACTAAACACTTGTCTTCACCAAGTGATGTAAGAGACTTAGACAAACATGGCCTTTGATTGTCAAGAACTCTTATGATCAATCTTGGATCCCGAGACGACTCACACACTCTATGATGGACAATGGATGATGGTGGTGGATGATGGTGTTGTGATGGTGGTGGGTGGTGGGTGAAGTGTGAGTGGGGTGGTGTGCCAAGGGATGAGTTGCAAGAGCTCCAAACACTCCTATTTATAGGCTGAACAGAAGCTCAGGCACGACCCCGTGTCCACTGGGCACGGCCCCGTGTCCATCTGACTCTCTCTCTTCATTAATTGCAATTCGCAATTTCAATAAATGCGCCTGCAGGAAGTTGACCACGCCCCCGTGTCCGCTGGGCACGACCCCGTGGTGGGCAACAGAAGCTTCTATGAGTTTGTCTTTTCTGCTGTCACTTGGGCACGGCCCCATGCTCACTGAGCACGGGGCGTGTTTAGTCTCCTGTCTTCTTTGTTTTGCTTGGGAAGATGCTGTCGGGAGGTCGGGCATGCCACTTTTGTTCCTTTTCTTGTATTTATGTTAGATTTAGCCGTCTTTTTGCTTCTTTTGTTCATTTGAGCTCATTTAATCCTGAAAATACAAAAGGAAGACAAAAGCATACTTTTTCCAACATTAGTACTAAAAAAGGATTAGTTTTATGCCACAATTGATGTAATTTATATGTTGCATTTTGTGCACATCAGGCCACAAGGGGGTGGTAGTCATCTGTAAAGCCTACAACTATTACAGGGGCCTCCCGTCCATATATGGCGAACAAGCCAACTCCATCATGCTCCGAAAATGCCTTCACTATCTCCACCACCATCTTGGTTGGTCTTTGGTTGAAATAGTCTCCTTAGCCTTTCCACAGCATCATCATGCTTCTCAGCCTCAGTAACATAGTCCACCACTGGAAACTCCAAGTTTTCATAGGCTGCTTGAGCCGCATCTAGCGCCGCTTGGGTGTCAACGTCTCTCAAGTCAGAATACTCTTTAGTGAAAGGTACCTTCATAGCATACTTAATATGCGCAAGACATTCCTGGTAGCCTAGCTGATGACCATTACGATGCGCAACATGCCTTAGTATCACAATGAATGTAGCCAACTCCGTGGAATTGATTATCACATTCGCAACCTACACATGGAAAACAAAGTATGAATACAAGCACGACCGTAAGGAGGTAAAAGACAAACAATATAAACTTACAAGCGCGATACCACGTCGCAAAAGCCACAAGTTTTCATTTCCGACAACCATCATGATTAGCTCCACTTCAGCATAAGCTTCCTTTGCTTTAGCTAACTCAGATTCAAGAGTCAGCAATTTGGTGTCAGCATCATCGGGCTCTATCTTTTGAGCACCTTCACTAATCTCCTTATCCTCTAAAGCAGTGCGCTTAGCCAACTCACGTTTCAGCTATGTGATCTCAACATCCTTTACTTGAACATCTTCGGTAAACTCTGATTTGAGGCGCACAATCTCCACATATGCAACCAAACAGTGTTCAGCTTCATAATCTCCTCATCTCTCGCTTCCATGGATTGCTCATGTTTAACACTTTTTTGTGTGGCTTGATCACCATGAGACTTAAGCTAATTGTTTAGATCACGTGCAGCCCTTAAAGTATCATTATCCCTTTTACAGGCTTCAACCTATCCCTTGGGCTTATTGGCCAACTCAGCAGCATCATTCTTCGCTCTTTTGTTTGTTGTTGGTGCATATTTGTGACAATAGCTTAGATTTGGTGTTTGGATATCTTGTAATTAGTTAAACGATAAACGGTTAGCGGGTTTAGCTTTGTATTAGTGAAATAATAGAGTTTGGGCTAAACAAAACCCAGTTGGGTCATAGGGGGACGAATTGGGCTTGCCTATGTAGTAAACCCTAGCCTAATGTTGCAATCTTATGTTATATAAACAAGGCTTTGCATTAGGGTTTAGGTTAATCAGCCAAAAACAGAGTTTGTGAGAATTTCATGAGAGCATTTGCAGCTTGGACGAATTTGAGTGTGTTAGGGTTTTGATTGATTGTAATTCTTGTGACTGATAATCAATAAAAACCCAGTTTGGTTGTGAACTTCTGTTTCTACTCAATTCTGTGATATTCTGGTCTAGAGGATTCCGCACTCTAGATTGGATTGACAATTCTGTGACGATCCATACAACTCAAGGGGACCTACAATTGGTATTAGAGCGTTAGGCTCTTGAAGGCTCGGTTTAGAATTGTTCTTGGCAGAAACAGGAAGATTTTGAAGTTTTTGAAACCTGAAAAAATTAAGGTTTCGAAATTTTCTGTTGGTTTGATAAAAATTTTCAAAATTTTTGGCTGTTTTGATCTTCTGCTTTGTTTGGTTGTTATTTTACAGGTTTTAGGGTTTTCAGGACAGTTTTTGGTTGATTGTTTTGAAGAATTTTGGCTGAAAGACTTAAAGATTCAAAGACTGTTCTTCGTGTTCTTCGTGGTTTTCCATAAGTTCTTCATATTTTTCGAAAATTTTGAGTTGATTAGGTTGTTTGATTTTGCAGATTTGTGTTGGAGGGGAGATAGAATCTTCAAAAAGTTCAACAGATTAAGTTTCCGAATTTACTGGTTCAGCGAATTTAACAGACCAGCGAATTTGTGACTTGATATCTCGGTGACCAGCGAAATTGTTTGACCTGGCGAACTTAAAATCCAAAGGATACTTTGGTAACCGTATAATTTTCCTCAGCGAAATTATCACGGTGTTCGGCTACTTTACTGGTCGTCGTAATTGTGAAATTAACCAGCGAAATTAACTGATCAGCGAACTTGAACTTGACAGCGAAATAGACCAGCAAAATTAACAAACTGACCTAGTGAAATTAACAGAGGAATTAAAAGCAGTGAAATTGACCTGTTGAGCGAAATTAATAGCATAATTAAAGTGGTGGAATATTTTCTGGCAAGCGAAATTGACCTGTTGAGCGAAATTAATAGCATAATTGACCTGGAAAATCCCCGAATTCGGTTTTCGACATTATATATCATTGGATTCGTCTTTTCGAGACGATTCTAACGGTGTAATTTGGTAATCACTGTTTTCGGAGATATTTTGTACGGTTTATCAGTCTGCAACGTTTAAAATGTCGAACATGTCTACTTTGAATGAGCTTTTGAAAATGGAGCATGAGGTTGGCACTACCAACAAATCGCCTAAGATGATGAAGGTGGATAATTATTTGACATGGAAGGATCGTTTTCAATCCTTCATTGAATATCGGGACACACGCATGTGGATATGCATTGAAGATGGGTACACAAACCCAACACATGACTTCGAGGGTAGACCACGTAGAACTGCCTATGTGAACATGCTAGAGGCTAATAAAAAGATGTATGAGGCTGAAAAAAGAGCCTTGGCTGCTATAAAAATGTCCTTACCTGATAGCATCAAGCATACCTTCAAGAAGTACACTAATTCAATGGATATGTGGGACGAATTAGAGAAAAGATACGCGGGAAATGCAGATGTCAAGAAGAACAAGATTGATCTACTGAAGAAGTAGTTTGCTGTTTTCAAGTACATGAAACATGAGTCACTTGAGGACATCATCACTCGTTACTACCATCTGATGTTAGAAATGGAAAATTATGAGATCGATTGCTAGACGTAGAGAAGAATGACAAGCTGCTCGATGCCTTACCTACTAAGTGGGATATCTACACTCTCATGGTCAAGGGAGAAGCAGATTATGAGACAAAGGAGTTGGAAGAAGTAGTTGGCAAGCTGAGAGCTTATGAGCTCAGTATGAAGAAGAAAGATATTGGATATGATCAGGTTCAAGATCCAGCGATTTACAATGGTCTTACATCTTCTTCATCTCACAACGCTTCTAGCGACTCTGCTACTGCGTTTCTATCTTGTGAGAATGAGCAGGTCACAGTGAATGAGGATGGTGATGTTTGTTTTGTAGCTGCTTCAGGAGGATCAACAGGAGCCAAGAAAACATCAGCTTCTAAGTAGAATAGTAGTGCTAAGTCGATGCCTATGAGTGTGAAGTCTGCTGAAGAACATCTTGCTCTACTTGCCTCATTCGTTGCTTCTTATGAGAACTACAGTCAGGGGAAGATATCTGATCCTGCTACTTTAGAAGAAGATTATGATCAGATTGACCCTGATGATCTTGAAGAGATGGATTTGAAATGGAAAATGGCCATGATTTCTAAACGAGTGAAGAGATTCATGGATTTGTAATGGCAAATGGCCATGATTTGTAGGGAGGACTGTTGGTTTCGACAAGAACAAAGTGAGGTGCTTTAACTGTCAAAGCTATGGGCATTTCGCTAGGGAATGTCAAAAACAAAAGCAGGAGACTTCAAGTCAGAGTTCAAACAACAGGAATGCATCAAACAATTCTAGCTCAAAGGCTTTGATCTCTACAGCACGAGAAGGTTCATATGATTGGAGTATTCATCTAGAAGATAATGAAAATGCCACTCAGGCATTCATGGCAGAGATAGTGCCAGTTGATGATGTTGAAGCTACTTTGGGAGATGCTGAAGTGAAAGTGGATGCTGGGGTGAAGATAGAGAATAAAGCTGAAGAAGAGAAGGGTGATCAGACAACAGATGCTGAAGAGGAAAAGCAAAAGTCTGACCATGAAAGGGAAGCTGAAGAAAAGGATGCTAAATACAAAAGAATGGAAGCTCAACTTGCAGCTCTAATGGCCAACCTTGACAAACAAACATGAGAGGTAAAGTCTAATTCTGTGTGTTTAAAATGTCGTGAATTACAGGGTGAGGTTGACAGGTTGTCCACACAAAATCAAAGTTTGGTAAGCGAGATGTCTAACATTAAAGAATCAAACTTTTTTGCTAAAAGAAACGAATCTTCATACTTGAAGAAGATAAAAGGGTATGAAAGTGAAATTGAAGCTTTAACATGCAAAATAAACGAAAAACTCCAAGTCATAGACTTAGCTCATGACATGATGGCTGAGAAAACAAAAGAGGTTTCTGAAAAATGCAAAGAGTTGTCAGATGCACAACTCAAAATTGTTGAACTTGAAAAGAAATTAGGTCAATTCAGGGACTCTACTTTTGTTATGAAACAAATGATGGGTGGGTTAAAGAAGAATAATGACAAGACTAGTGTGGGATTCAAGGGATTTAATGAAGTCCCACCTACTCTTAGTCATGATTATTCATTCCTACCTGATGAGGATGAGCTAACAAATTTTATGTCAACAACACCAAGTAGTTCTACATCAAGTCAAGGAAATGAGTCTGAGAGTGATGATGCTAAGAAGGATAATAACAGCAAACCTGTTTTGAAAAAGAAAACTTCACATCCTAAGAATAAGAATCCAACTTTTGTTAAAAAGATTAATTTTGTTCAAGGAAGTGACATGAAAAACTGTGACAACTTGTATTTTCAACACTGGTTAATTACGTAAAGTTACCTGTGGAAATACTGTAAAACCTCACACTAATTTAGCGACATAACTCGTACTTACTTGATTTTCGGGACGAAAATCCTTTCAACTTGGGGATGATGTGACAACCCGTAACTTTGAGGTGAAAACCCGTTTGTTTCACTTTAATAAATCAAATCGCATGCTTTTATTATTTGACGAACTAACTATATTTTATCCATATTGCATTGAACCAACCCGAACCGTTTGAACCAAAACACTTGTCTCGCGTGTCGATCCAACCCACTCGCATAACTCGAAACTTTTAAGGCCCAAACCTTGGCGTGAATATTATACATTTATACTATGTGATTATTATTATTATTAGTTGTAAATATGTATATATATATATATATATATATATACTATTCAAAATTTGCAACATGTCGTTGCACCCATAATCCCCATTTCTTCCTTTTTCCTTTAGATGGGTGTGTGCAACCCAAACGACCAACCTCAGCCCATTTACCCCTCCTTTTATCTCTTGTTAGTGGCCCACATGAAATCCCAATAACCGCCTCATCTTTTATTCTTAATAAAGGGTACGTATATGCATGTTTCCACCATATCAACACAACATTCAAAACCCTAGGCTAGCTACAACACACCTTCGATCTCTCTCATTCCCTCTGCCTCTCTACTGTTGACAAAAACAGGAACCCTAGGATTCCAAGGCTGCGAAATCTAGGCTAAATCGTTTCCTTTGGATTGTTAGGTATGTATGTTTCGAGTTTCAGTATTTTTCTTTCGGTTTAGACAAGTATTCAGTTGAAAAACCCTTGATTTCGGGCTGCGTTTTCTGAGTTGTTAATGATCTTTGACGTTCTTGATGATTATTTGTATTATAGGGTTGCTAGAAAACGTGTTGATGGTTGGTATTGATTATGGGTTCGGTTAGTCATTAGGGTACCGATTATGGGTTGAATCCTGGTAGTTCTTGATGTTTTGGTGATTAATAATCTGTGTTTTTGATGATGACCTGCTGTATGTGATGTTTAAGTGTCCTTATTGTTCGCTAAACATGTAAACGGAACCATTAGAACTCGCATTAAAATGTTAAAAGCTGAAAACAGGAGGCTGTTTGGTGTTTACAGCCAACTTCGGTTAGCTGTAACCGGGTCATCACCTAATGAAAATTTGATTTTCTTGATTCTATAACGTGATATTTCGAAAAGCGAATTAAATGGCACAGGAATCATATTTTTTCGAGGTCGTTTGCTATTTTTAAAGGTCCGTTTTGTACAGCAGCAGAAGCTGCGTTTTTTCTGTAGAAAATATGCCAACTTTGGCAGTATTTTTCGGGACATAAATTTTTGAAACTCTACGTTTTCGAAGCCTAAAACCAAGTATCTGGAAGTACTTTCAAACCGCAGTGATTTCATATTTTTTGGACAGGCCTAAGTATTTTTAACGGATTAAATCGTAAAACTGCTCTAAGCTATCATTTTCTGCAGAAAATGCAGCTCACGTTTTGTGCCATAACTTTATATGTGTTTGCAGTTTAGGCTTGAAACTGTTATTGTTGATGCTCTTAAGTGTCCATGCAAACCTCCAACAGGAATTTCGTCAATCGGACTTACGATGAATTTTAAATGAATTTTTCCGTGGACTGCAGTCAGAAAGTGACAAATCTGATTGTAGCCCGGTAAATGAATTTTATAAAATAACTGGTGTTGAATCGGATCCCGAGATTTTGACACAATAATATTTGGATCATTTTGAAACATTCTGTAATTGTTTGGGAATTTTACTGTAGATGAACTATTCCGAATAACACTCCGAAAACTGTCCGAAAATGCACTATATTGCTGAATTTTATTGAAGAGTATTTTGAACCTTTTGTGACACTTATGTTGTCGCTAAACTGTGTTGTGATAATTAGCATTGTATGATTAAATGTGCTACGTGCTAGATACGTGTAGGAACATTGTGCCCTATTTGAAACCACTAATGGACTAACTGGAAATCGTACTAGGACGTGATTGACCGACCTTGACTGTTAGCTATTTTTTTAGAGTCAAACCGAGCAATCAAAGGTGAGTTCACACTTTCCACAAGGCATGGGATTCCCAAGGGTTGGGAATGGGTAAAGGATTTAAATTGAAACTGCGTGATATCCTGGTTTGGAACACGTACACACCCTCTTATTTGAAGGGTGACAACACGTGATAAGAATATAACTGAAACCTGCGCAATCTCCTGGTTTGGGGATTACATACACACCCTCTTTACTGAAGGGTGACAACACGGATACTAGACCAAAACTCTCTATCATGAAGTCCCTCCTTTATATATTGACTTAATCGCCAGGCCAATGACGAGCAGGTCATTAGTTAGATAGCGCTATTTAGGTTTGACAAGCCTCACATCGTGCCGCAGAGGACGGGCGTGAACTAATGGATCTGGGCACTAGTCAATGATCATAGACATTGACGTCAGGGCACCAACTTACTTTAGTCAGTGGTCGATATGGTAAACGGGTCTAGTGGTTCACATGGGGAAGCCCCCACTGATTATGGTTTGGGAAACAAGGAATTGGTTAACACATGGTTTTCGAAAGAACTTATGGTTTTTGGAACAACTTTAAAATGGACAACCAACTGTGAACTCGCTCAACTTTGTTATTGACTCGTTGTTACATGCCTTGCAGGTCGTTAGATGCTTAGCTGGAGCTTGCATGGGAGCATGCGTCGTTGTCGGACATGGACTGTTGAGTTCCATGTTAAACAATTGAACTTTTAAACTTATACTTTGGTTTTAAACTTTATGCTTCCGCTGATAACTTGAATTTGATTAACTTGTTTTGGAACACCAATTATATTGTGTGGTTGGACTTTGATTTATTTAATTACATTGTTCAATATGATTGGTGGCTGGATCCTGGTCAGTCACGCCTCCTGTGGTGATACTCCGCTTGTGGGATTTGGGGGTGTGACAAAAACGAAACAACTGTTATTGAAAACGAATCGAATGTAGAGTTTGCTAAAAACAAGAACAAAGAAAATTCCGAAACTAGGCAAACTGAACGAAATCCTTCTAAGGCATCATCATCAAAACCTGAATCTAGTTCAAAGGCTTCAGATAAGAAGTCCTCGAAAAAGAGATCGTGCTTCAAATGTCACACCAAAGGACATGTAGCTAGCTGCTGTCCTAACAAAAAGAATGAAGCACAAGTGAGTGAGAAAAAGAGAGAGAAGTCACCAGAGAAGAGTGGTAATAAAAAGGAGAAAGTGTCCAACTCTCCAAAGAAGTCAGCGCCTAAGCAACCAGAGCATGTTGCTGTTGGTGTAGATAAGGCTGAAAAAGGAACTCCACAAGTGCCTCGTTTTCAAAGAAATCAACCAAGATTTCAGCCTAGATCTCCACCAGGTAGACATGAGAGACCTAGAAGCAGTTCACCAAGAATGAACAATTATAATTCTAATAATTTTAAAAGTAAAGGACAATATCAAAATCGATACCAAAATAATGGTGGTCGAACTTTTTATAACAATGGCTTTAGAAATTATAACAATCAAGCTTCTTGGAATCAAAATTTTCAAAGGTCAAATAGTCCAAACACATATAGGAACCCTTAGGACCAAAGACCTAGTGGAAATCAAAATCAAATTCCATCAGCAGGCCTGAGATCTAAGACTCTAGTTAGGAGTAATGGATATTGGATGGATGTTCCAGTAGTTGGTGAATTTGGACGACCCAAGACCATTAAGGCTTGGGTCCCCCAATCTAACTAATTTCTTGGTTGGTGTGTGCAGGAGCTGCTAAGGAGGATTATCAACTTGTGGTATGTTGATAGTAGCTGCTCCAGGCACATGACGGGGGATGCGAGATTGTTGACTGAGTTTGAACACTATGATGGAGGACATGTGAATTTTGCGGGTGCTAAAGGTGGTAGAATTACAGGACGAGGAAAAGTGACCAATGGGAAGATCACACTGGACAAAGTGAACTATGTGGAACAGCTTAAACACAATCTGATGAGCGTGTCACAAGTCTGCGACAAGGGTCACTCGGTCCATTTTACCAAGAATGAAGCATTAGTGTTGAAACCAAGTTTGGAGATTCCGGACGATTGGATAGTGATGCGAGCGCCAAGGAGAAATGACACTTATGTCATGGACATGGGTGCTAAGGATCCAACTGCTGTGGTGGCGTGTTTACTATCAAAAGCATCTGAAGCTGAATCGATGTTGTGGCATAGACGCATGGCCCATATTCACTATCGGAAAATGAATTACCTTGTTAAAAATGAGCTAGTGAAAGGGGTTCCAATGCAGAGGTTTCAAGTGGAAGATAAATGTCTACCCTGTCAAAAGGGAAAACAACACAAGAAACCTCATAAGTCTAAAACAGTAAATTCCATAGATGCCCCTTATGAATTACTTCACATTGATTTATTCGGTCCAGTGAACGTGAGGAGCATAGGTGGAAAGTACTATTGTCTTGTTGTCACTGATGATTACTCACGTTATTCATGGGTTTTCTTTTTAGGTACAAAAGATGAGACAGCAGAGATGTTGATAGATCTTTTTACAAAATTGGAAAACGTCCATGATGCAAAGATCAAGAGGATAAGGAGTGATAATGGCACGGAGTTCAAGAATCGTATTTTGGATCTCTATTGTCTTCGAAAAGGAATTGAACATCAATATTCTGCTCCTTATACGCCTCAACAGAATGGAGTCGCTGAGAGGAAAAACAGGACGTTGATTGAAGCCGCTAGGACGATGCTTTCAGATTCAAAGCTACCAGTTCTTTTCTGGGGAGAAGCTGTGAATACAGCTTACTACGTCCTAAACAAAGTTTTAACTGTTAAACGTTTAAACAAAACTTGTCATGAGTTGATGTTTAACAAGAAACCAAACTTAGAAGGCTTTGAACCATTTGGATTACCCTGCACCATTGTGCGAAATAAAAACAAACAAAAATTCGGTAAGGTGGCTGACGAAGGCTACTTTCTAGGTTATGTGCCTGGCACACCGAATAAAAGGGTTTTCAATCTAAAAACTGGTAAAATTGAGGTTGTTTTTAATGTGGAAATTACTTCCTACAAACCTCAACAATCAACGAATGGACCTGCTATATTATATGATTATGAAAGTGTTTTTAAATCATTTAATATTCCTGAATTTTCCAATGCAGATGATTCTCAGTTGATTCAAACAGTAATAAATGAAGATGATGAAGGTGAGTTCATGCCTAGATCGAATATTGATATGACAGATGCTCCGGAAACTTCCCAAGGTGTTGCTGATACTGATTCAAGCGATAGTGAACCTGAACCCATTCAGGGGGAGGATTTCATTAATCTGTTTGCAAATCAGAATATTCAGGGGGAGGTTGGATCAAACCTGGGTGACAATCTAGAAGTCGATGCTGTTGCTACTTCACGAGCAAATAGAGATCATCCAGTTGACATGATACTTGGAGATCCTACTGCAGGTGTTCAGACGAGAAAAAGCATAGCAGCGAATTCTTGTTTATTTGTGTCTATTGAGAAGACTGGGATTGTGAACGAGTGCTTGTATAGTTTCTTTATTTCCCAAGAGGAGCCGAAGAACATTCATTTGGCTCTAAAAGACAATTCATAGGTTGAAGCTATGCAAGAAGAA
Source organism: Helianthus annuus (assembly GCF_002127325.2). Lineage (NCBI taxonomy): Eukaryota > Viridiplantae > Streptophyta > Magnoliopsida > Asterales > Asteraceae > Helianthus > Helianthus annuus. Next base: position 98,453,941 of record NC_035441.2, read on the forward strand.
TTGGCCTAGTTTGCGAAGTTGAAAGTTTGGGAGTTAGTTGACCTTCCTAAAGGTGAAAGAGAGATTAGCACTAAATGGGTATATAGGTACAAGAAGGATGAAAGAGGAATTGTAACGCGAAACAAGGCTCGATTGGTGGTAAAAGGTTTCAATCAGCAAGAAGGGATTGATTACAATGAGGTGTTTGCACCAGTGGCAAGGTTGGAAGCAATTCGTTTGTTCCTAGCCTTTACAACATTCAAGGGCTTCAAAGTTTACCAACTAGACGGTGAAGAGTGCGTTTCTTTACGGAAAGTCCAAGAAGTGGTGTACGTCTCACAACCAGATGGGTTCGTTGATCCAGATTATCCAGATCGGGTGTACAAACTTGATAAGGCTTTGTATGGATTACATCAAGCTCCCAGGGCGTGGTACGAGACACTGTCTACACATCTAATCAAGAATGGTTTTGAAAGAGGTCAGATTGACAGTACATTGTTCATCAAGAGGAAGAAGGAAGATTTTCTGCTGGTACAGGTATACGTGGATGACATCATCTTTGGGTCATCAGATGAGAACATGTGTAAAGAGTTTGAGAAGGTGATGAAGAGCAAGTTCGAAATGAGCGCGATGGGTGAACTGTCTTACTTTCTAGGATTACAAGTTGAACAGAAGGAGGATGGGATGTTTATTCCTCAAACAAAGTATGTGTATGACATTTTGAATCGGTTCAAAATGAATGATTGATCCACTTTCAACACTCCTATTTGCGAAAATCACAATCTTGGGCCAGATCATGAAAGTACTGAAGACGTTGATCCAACTCAATACAGGGCAATGATTGGTTCTCTAATGTACTTGACAGCTTCACGACCTGACATCATGTTTGCCGTATGTCTGTGTTCCAGATATCAGGCTAATCCGAAAGAGTTACACATGAAAGCAGTGACGCGTATTCTTCGTTACTTGAAGGGGAAACCTAAACTTGGGTTGTGGTATCCAGCTGATAGTGATATGAATTTTGTTTCTTACACTGACTCAGACTTTGGAGGATGCAAGTCAAACAGAAAGTCTACAACAGGTGGTTGTCAGTTCTTAGGAGGCAGGATTGTGTCTTGGCAATGCAAGAAGCAATCTTGTGTGTCTACCTCTACGTGTGAAGCTGAATATATTCCTGCGGGTAGCTGCTGCTCTCAGGTTCTCTGTATACAACAGCAAATGCGCGATTACGGTTTGGATTTCACTCGTACTCCTATTATGATAGACAATAATGCCACAATTTCTATAACAAATAATCCCTTGAAACACAGTCGCACAAAACATATTGACATTCGTCATCATTTTATACGGGATTGTGCTGAAAAGAGACTAATTGAATTACATCGAGTCGACACACAAGATAACCTGGCAGATCTTTATACTAAAGCATTTGACATGGCTCGCTTTGAACATTTAGTCGAACTCAACGGGATGAGGAATCCTGAATAACTGGTTTTTCATAAGAATTTTCTTAAAAATCAAAAAATAAAAAAATAGAAAACTACAAAATCCAAACACATTGAAAAATGAAAAACATAGAAAAAAATTGAAAAATTCAAAAATGAGTTATTACTGCGTGAAAAAGATGAAATGATAGTACAGCAGCAAGTTGGACTATCACACTGAAAATAAATTAAATTGCTTAAGTGTGATAGCAGCTTCATCATACGATGTACCAGTAGGCAAAAAGCATGAAATAATCAACTTATCAATGTGATATAAACCTAAACGAACTGTGTATGAGTGGGGAACACATTAGTGGTGTATGGTTTAATGACCTTAAATCTTGCGTTGATAGATTGCCAAAATCTGAGGTTTTGGGTCTTTATACTGTTATTTCATCTGGGGATATCAGGGTTGTCCTTCTGCTGCATCCAGATACATGCTGACCTAGGCACAACCAGGATATCTTAAAAGAGCAAAAAATGCCAAATCCCATAAATGAAGAAGCTCTCCTAGAGAGTCATTCAAATGTGCAAAAATGCATAAATCATACCAAAAATGGTATTTGTCTTAGCCCTCGTTAGATATTTTGGTCTCTTTGCCGTACGGAAGTACTGGCGTGATCACCAATTATCTATCATTGAAATACAAAACAGATGAATTCAGTATACTCACCTACTACGATGAATCTTTGTGCATACCTTGATCGCGGGGGTATATCCTGAAGTAGGACATGCTAGTATATCAGTAATTAAAATTACCTTAACGTATCATACGGTAATGGTACTTGAAATGTTTATGCATTTTGTTTAAGTGGACAAACATACTGGTAATCGTCTTGGACTGCTTTTCAAGAAAAATTAAATAAAGAATTATCTAATAGTGTGAAAACAGTTTGATTGTGCTAATATGATCTTCTTACCGGTGAATCTCACAAAAATAGAGTGTTTATTGCTTTTGTATTTACTTACTTTCAGAAAAAATTAAAAAAAATCCAAAAATAGTGTCTTTTTCTGCTTAAAATTCTTAATGTACGGAAAACTGTTATTCTTGGAGGAATTGTTACTGATAGGGGGAGACGGTGTTAGAAAGTGTGTTCAAAATTTTAAATCATGAAGGTTCTTGTGTGTTGGACAAAAGTTTTGCGTGTTGATGATAAGTTGAAAATGCTTAATCTGTAATACAGTTTAACTATCTCTTGAATAATAATAATTTATTTAACTTTGTTGAAAAATTCTTATGGCTTCTCGCGATGTTTGTTTTATAGTATACAGATTGAAGTAGTATGTTGCTGAGAAGTTGCTGTGTTGTGAATATGAGAGTTTGATTGGATGCATGGTAGAACCTCCTTTCTACATTGTAGACAAAGTTGAAGAGTTTGAAGATTTCTTTACAAATGCTGTACTGGAGTTTACTCAAGTGTAAGGACTGCCAAAAATGTCCCAAAACGACCCGTAAGTAAAAACCGGACCCCTGAAACCTTAATCCATATTAAAAAATCAAGAAAAATCAATTTTCTGGTTTCAGGCGGGCCGCGTAAGCCACAAGAGAAGCTTACGCGGGCCGCGTCAACATGTGTTTGACCGGATAAGCGTTCTGTGGCCACGTGTCATCCATGTGGCGACCCTACCCGTGACCCATGCAAACTATACGTAGACTAGGCGGCCACGCGGGCCACGTAAAGGTTATGCAAAGGTTTACGCGGGCCGCGTAAACCTCAATTTTTTGCTATAAATAGCTTGGGCATCGAGCTTTCATTCTGTTGTCGAAACTTTTCAATCAAAACGAAGATAGACTGCTAGAAATCATAATTTCATATAGAGAGGTGTTGCCACGATACCGGGTATTAACTCGATCGCTATTACAGTTCAATGTCCGATCGATTGGAACTATCCAATGGATGTTTAAGTGCTACCCACATTAGGGTTATACTTTGTCATTCGCCGTGAATTCGATGGATGTTAAGTATCGCACTTTGTCATTCGTTGTGAGAGTTTGTATCTCGTGAGTTATCGTAAATGCTGTATTAGTTACTAACCTAGTTCGTGTGCATTATTGTTTAAACTAGGTTATCAGTCTTATCAGTAGGCAAAACTCTGCCCATATAAACTTGCAATGTGAGTCATTCTCTTTTTATCAATCATATTTTACAATACTCCAAATTATTTTCAAAAGTTATAATTACAGGGATTAAGTCGTGGTTATCTTAAATCACTGGCTAGTGGGGTATTGTTCACATTACTAATTTCTCACGGTTAGGCTAATAAATCCTAACAGTGATAAACGTCACTACTTGGGGAAAGACCCAATAGTGGTATGACCATCGTCACCAGGTGACACGGCGCTAGATAAAAATAAGATAGAAGCCATTGTAATCGCTCTTATGCTGTAATTTATAACTATGTGTCATTTTATCAAAATAGTATTTCCCCGCTGACAAAAATATTTTTAAAACATGTTTCAGGCGACCTGCTGTAAATCAAGGAAAACGTGCTACGGAGCACTAACAAGCTTGAAGAGGTGGCTCAGTTAAATGAATAAACATGTTTTAATAAATCAGGGAATTTCCTAGTAAAATTCCTCTATTGTAAATTACGGGGTTTATCCCGAATTACGAAATAAAATAAACAGGCATTTCAAGTTTTAAAAGATCCTGTTAAAATCTTCCATTGTCGCATCAATTAAATACCACGGGTTCCTGTCCCGCGGCTCCTGACCGGGTCAAACCGGGGCTGGGGCCATGAAAGGAAAAAGGTGGTATCAGAGCCACTGATTTAAGCCAATTAAGTATTTAGAGAATACTTAATTTTACTGATTGCCATTTTGTGATTACATGTTTTATTATTTGAATATTTGTTTACAGTATGGGTAAACAAAGACTTTCGGACATCTATCATAAACTAGATACTTCACCAAAAGAAAAAGGAACTTCATCCTCAAATACCCAGCAGATACTGAGGAAGGAATATTTGTCCGTAAGGAACAGTTTGAGAAACCACTTTCTCCTAATAAAAGAAATTGGATTATTAGAAAAAGTCAGGAGAAAAGAAAGAAATCACAACCAAAAGAAGTGAGGGTTAATCAGGAAACCCAGGATGTAGGATCGTATTCAGACCCAAACGAGTCGATCAGAAGAGTAATTCACCAAAACAAGAGGCGGAAACAAGTGTTTCGGTGTTATTTCAGCCGTATTCACTTTAAACTGTTGATTTGATTGATATAGGATCCTTTACAAGCACGACAACACTTCGGCAGTACTTCGTGGCAAACCGGAAGACTTCGATACTGATTTCGCTCCAAGAAGACCTATATATAGCCGATGTGATTTCGCTTGAAAATGATTCAAGCGAAATCATCATGTTACAATCTCGAGCGAAATCAACAACTTTAGTTTGGAGCGGAATCACCTTCAAAGACTAATTTCTTGATTCCCGAGCCCTAAACTACCTATATCTATACAAGACTCGATACAAGACGAAGGCGACAGGCGGATGCACCAACAAACTCCCCCTCGGATGTTGACGGAGTCTTCAGTGTCGAGTCTTTGGTTGTCAAACCTTCAGTCTTTATCAGTCTTTGTGCTTCTCTCCGAAGTATTCTCCATTGAAAACATCTTTACTCAATCTTTCTCTTGATGCCTTCAGACTCCCCATCTCAATCTGCTGGGATCATAGTCTGGAGATCACCATCTGCTCAGATATCGGAATCTGGCTTTGTTCAATCTTCATATCTGCAAATTCTCTATCACACACATAAGTTTCTCAAAGATTAAATTTTTAAAATTTAGAAACCATTTGCACAAAACATTCAAAAATGACTTATCTTCTGAAAATCTCTTGAAAAATACAATCATTTTCACTCACTCTTTATCCAAACCTGTTCATCAAGTTTAGCACTTGGAATTTTGAACGTCAGCTTTTCAACATCAGTTGTCGAAAATATTTTTGAATTTTTCAAAAATTTATGCTAAAACAAACTAAAATCTTTTTGGTTTTTTTAATGAATATAAATGCAGTAAAGAAACTATTTACAGACAATATTTTTGTGAGTTCGTGCAAGAGGATCATATCAGTTTTTGAGACATATCACCAACACCGTTGAGCTTGATTTCATTTTAAGTTCTAAGCAATTCACCTAGATTGTCAGTATATTTGATCCACTTAAATTTTCACACAAATTTCAACTGTTCCGAGATACGAAATTAGTGTCTTAGATACTTAAACTCATTCACGTGTCCCATTACTTGAATATACTCTCGTATCCAGATCCCAGTATTCAGTCTTACAGGTGAGTATACCTAGATGATATCTGTAAAGGGGTTAGATGCGAAACCGTGAGAGCTCAGGTCAGAACTTCCGTTCAGCAGAGAGATGACGGCTCGACATTAGGTGTGTCCCCTTTAGAGGATCTTTTCTTCAACAACAATGATTATCAATTTTATTGTTTAATCATTTTTGCTGAGGGTTGTGCTATGTTTCAAGCATTTGCAGAAAGTATTATGCGGGGACTAGGTCAGAATTTCCGTTCAGCAAAAGTCCTGGAATAATACCCCAGATATCACTGAGTATAAAGACCTAGTATCTCAGAAAGAGGGACCTTTCAAACAAGATTTCAGGGGTTACCCATATATCCAAGAAATGTTCCCCACGATATAAGCAAGTTTGAAATTTAGGTATATATCTCGTCACAATCTACTAAATGTGCAAAAACCTACTGGCACATCTACAGCGAGATTGTTTATCACATTTTTGACTTTACATTTCTTTAGCATGTTGTGATAGTCCACTGATGTACTATCATTTCCTCTTTTATGCAACAAAAACTCATTTTTCATTTTATCATGTTTTTGGCTTTTTCAAATTTTCTAATGTTTTTGGATTTTCTGAAATTTTTTATACTCCCCCTAAAATTCAAACACATATAAGGAAAATTTAAAACAAACTGTACAAGAACATGACAACTGATATCAAATTGCTTCAATTCTCCATCCACTTGGCATAAACAATCAGAACTCCCCCTTACAACAAACTATTTTCCCATTAAGATTTCAAAACACTTAAGTTTGTTTTAATCAAAATGGTTTTTCCGAAAAATAAGTTTGTTAATCAACCACTTGTAGGTTTGGGGTCACTTCATCACTTTGTTTACCAAAACTTTTGAATGATAGTTAAATCAAGTTCAACTTAATGACCTTGATTAACCACTTGTAAGATCAACTATCAAACATTTTCAACCAAATACCATCTGTTGGTCGAATTCTCAAGGTGTCGATTCCTACTCCACACTTACCAACCTGGGAGTTCCGGCAATTCAAACTTCTCAATTTAAATTTTTTA